>NW_015170915.1:231486-409344 GCF_001447785.1 Gekko japonicus | reverse complement strand
GTAGACCCTATGACATTATACCTGCTGAGTCCTTCCACCCCCCCCGCCCAATGCTGCCCTCTACAGAATCCACCCCCCAAACCTCCAGGTATTTCCCTCCTTAGAGCTGGCAACCCTACATTCCCCTCAGTGCCTGTTGGTAGTCAACTAAGCTTGGTCCTGTCACCTACTTTGGCCTTTGAGAGAAAACACATCGGGGCCAGTCCTGATAGGGTTGCCAACTCCAGATGGGAAATTCCTGGAGATTTGAGGGATGGAGCCTGAAGAGGGTGAGGTTTGAGGAGGGGTGGGACCTCAGACAGGTACAATGCCATAGACTCCACCCTCCAAACCAGTCAGTCCCTCATGGGAAACCATTGTTTCCAATCTCCAGGTGAGGGCTGGAGACCACTCAGAATTACAACTGCTCTGCAGAAGGGAGGGCAGAAGTCAGCTGAAGTCAAAGGGGCAGATAATGGCAGGTTGATGGTTAGCTGGGAAGGAGATGGGGTTGCCAACTACAGGCTGACAAATTCCTGGGGATTTGAGGGGTGGAGCCTGGAGAGGGTGGTGTTTGCGGAGGGGTGGGATCTCAGACAGGTAGAATGCCATAGACTCCACCCTCCAACCCAGCCATTTTGTCCTGGGTACCAATTGCTGCCAATCTCCAGGTGAGGGCTACAGATCACTCAAAATTACAACTGCTCTTCAGGTAGCAGAGATGAGTTCCTCTGGAGAAAACAGTGGACTCTGTCATTATACCCTGTTGAGGTCAACACAGCAAATTGACACTGTTTGCCCAAAGCCAGAGCACTCCCCCAGAACCTCTTTCTAGATCTCGTTGTATTGGATTCACAACGGGCTTTACTGCTAGTTAATAATAAAAAAAGATGACACTGAGGCCTGAACAGACCCAGGTAGCTCACTAATCTAGGTCCCAGACTTGAGCCTTGTTCAAGCACTGAAGTCCCTTGTTGCAGCAATGTGCACACAACCCAAATGACCTGGCCGTAAGTGAATCAACTAACAGAAACAGCCCTAAGGCGTAGAGAAGAGGAGGTTATTCCAAATGCTGAATGGGTGATGACACAACCTCCTCTCCGCCCTGGGAGCTACCTATTTCATAAGCCCCATTACAAGGAGAGTGGCAGAAATGTTGGTTCTTCTGGTTTTTCTGCCCTTTAGCTGGAATGTTTGACGTGCAGCCAGGGCACATGTGTTAAGCTTTAATTGTACCCTGCCTCGTCCTTCTCCATCCTCTTTTGAACCTCATTCCAATACCAACTGGCCTCAGACCACCCAAGAGAGATACGTTGCAAGGTTGTGACACATAATTTTTGTGGGGGTGGGGAGGGAGGAGCACCTGTCAGGCTCGTCATCCATTTTGACTGGATTGCAGAGTTCCCTCTGAGCAAAATATGCCAACACGCCCACCTGCTCTCAATCAGAAGTGGTTACAGAGGAGTCTCGGCTATCAAGGAGTTGTATTTAGGAGGTGACTCACGCAGAAGGTAAACATTCCTTCCAGATCTCAACAGCTGAATCCCCTGGGAATCATGGGTATAAGGAGCAAATTGAGATGGTGGAAAGAGTTGTTTAGGAGAGGGTGGGGAGAGAAGGAAATATGCCATCATGCGCCAGTGGGCTATAACCACAGCTTAATGATAATTAATGAATTTTATTGCAGAAAGGTGTGTGATGGACAGGGTTTAAAGACATGCAGTCCAGGTGGGTACCTGGGGCAGAGGGTTTGGGGAGTTCCAGTCTCAGAGTATACTTGTTGCGGGTTACAGACTCAGCAATCCAATGACTATTTGAAGGCTATCAGCTACTCTAGTGCTGTAGAGGGGTTTTCCATGTGGGGGACACTCTTTGTGTGGTTTCCCTCTTGCTGCTGCAGCTGCCAATACAGTGTAGCAGCAATGGGGCTCCTACATGCAGCAGTCCAACACCCCTCCATGCCACCATGATATTTTCCAGTCTTTTGTCATTCTACAGTTGCATATCATTGCATATCATTAACAATCTGTCTGTCACATTCTCTGAACCCTCAGCTTTCATTTTTAACAAGTAAGTTGCAAGCTCCTTTTCTTTTGAAGATACAAAGGCAAAGGTGTATCTCTGCAATGAAAGAGGCTAGACTTTTTTTCTGAACGAAAGCCAGGAAATCCGGGCCAAACTACATATTGCAACCTATGTGAGTCTGCCATAGGGACTTGTAATAGGGATGCCAGACCCCCAGGTGCAGGCGGGGGTCTCCCGGTTTCCAGCACTCCTCTCCACCCCCCAATTACCCCCAATAGGCAAGAAGCCAGAAATAAACATGACTACAGCCTTTTAACTTGATAGGGCTCTCAGTGTCATCAACTGAATAACATTTATTTTTTGTTTTTCTGTAGTTTTGTTTCTTTACTCTGTGTGCTTAATCAATTTCATCGAAAATTTAATGTTATTTCTTTGTACTTAATGTATTACGATGAAGTTCGAAATTTAATAGACAGATATTAAAAAAAATTAAACATGACATGCCCATGTCACCCAGAAGTGACACAGGCACATTGGTGATTTGGGGGGGGGGATGCTCTGGTTTTTGGGTAAAACTCTATGGTAGAAGCTAATTCTACCATAGAATTAGCTTCTACCATAGAGTTTTGCCCACAAACTAGAGCGTTACCCCTGATGTCACTGACATATCAATGTCACCTCTGGGTGATGTAGGCGTTTTGTGTTTATTTCCGGCTTCTTCCTTCCCTGCTCCTGGTAAGTTAACCCCCATTCCCCAGCATCAGACCTGGCAGCCCTAACTTGTAACCATATTGCAGCTGCAAGTTCCTGATGGGAACTCCTTTTGTGGGGGCCAAGTTGCTAAAACAGTGAAGGGGGAGGATTTGCCCCATTAGGTTCCCAGCTGCAATATGGTCGCAAGTCCTCTTGCCGAGCTCACGTATGTTGAAATGTCTTTGTCATTATTCTTGTTCAACGGCCCATAAGCCATACACCCAGAAATTAAAATGTATAGTTTGACCCTCAGAAAAGCTAATACACAGATTGTTATGTTATACGTTTGCTGATTTAAAATAAAAATAAAAAGGGGGGTGGGGTGGAAAATGGCCATCACACAGACCGGAACAGGGGAAATGGCTGCCATGTGGGCAGGACCAGGAGAATCTTAACATTCCTACCAACACAGCAGCTGCCCAGGTTTTGCTGCGATCTTTCCCAAAAGTTTGCAGCGAAGCAGGTAAGGGAAAGATCGGAGCAAAGCTGAGGAAAATGCTAGGAGCGCACAAAAGCACCAGAATGCTGTGGGAAGTGGGAAGATACTTGCTTGTAAAAAATATTCTTAATGCTGGTTATGAAAAAGCTGCTGCAAAGATAGAGGGAACTCATTGTTTTTATTTGATTTTATGCAGCATGAATAAATACAGCTTTATGGATCCCATCATATAAATGTATTGTTGTTTTGACTGAAAGGGATAGATCATGCATACACAATATGCCTGAAAGTTGTGAAATAGGCTACAAATGCAGTAAAAGAAGGTTGTACCCGCTGGGGTATGTGTGTGTGCAAAGGCACTCTCTGCATCTGGCTCCATCGTGACTAGGGCCAATCCTGACTGTTTTGCACACACACCAGGCCTATGAAGGGATGCCAGCCTCCAGGTGGGACCTGGGGATCCCCTGGAATTACAGCTCCTCTCCAGACTACAAAGGTCAGTTCTCCTAGAGAAAATGGATGCTTTGAAGGGTGAACTCTATAGCATTATGCCATTCTGAGGTCCCCAGGCTCCATCTCCACATCTCCAGGAGTTTCCCAAACTGGAGCAGGCAACCCTGCCCCCCATCCCACCCCACCAGTGGGCATGGGGCACCTTGGCAACCCTAGGCCTGTGCTAGTGGGATTTTGTACTTCTTCTGTGTTGCTCTTTCACTACAAAGCCATATCTGCCACTGCAAGAGACGCTAAGAACATAAACCTGATTTAAAAAGAAGAAAGGCTAGTACATATGGTCAATGCACCATGGAAGCACCCACTTTTAATCCATTGTTTCTAAACAGTATTTCAAGGAACCTTGAGGTTACTCAGGTCATTTTTAATAAGCAGGTCAATATTAGCTTGAATGGTTTTACCAGTATTTCTTTCAAATATGTAGTCCCAAGGCAATCTGGTCCCATTAGAGCATTACCTCAGTTCATGGAGCAAAAACTTATCTTTAGTTGTTGCAGATTTTCTGGGCTGTATGGCCATAGTCTTGGCATTGTAGTACCTGATGTTTTGCCAGCAGCTGTGACTAACATCCTCAGAGGTGTAACACAGAAAGATGGAGTACTCCCTGTGTCAATGTGAGAAGAAAAATGGTAGGCAGATAATTTATATCTACTCAGGAAGGTGGGGTAGGTACCTGCCTACCATTTTTCTTCTCACATTGACACAGAGAGTACTCCATCTTTCTGTGTTATACCTCTGGGGATGCCAGTCACAGCTGCTGGCGAAACGTCAGGTACTACAATGCCAAGACCATGAATGGCCATACAGCCTGGAAAATCTACAACAACTAATGAACTCCGGCCGTGAAAGCCTTCGACAAAAACTTATCTGTCACATACAAACTAAGAACAGACCGTACAAAATGCTCACAAATCCTTCACAGTGAGCAGAGGTTCCTCAGCAGGCAAACTGGAAAGCGTTCTGCCAGGGACAGAACTCTTGAAGACCATGGATCTGAGTGATAATTCCTAGACATTCAAATATTAGATTCAAACTATCTGGTGTAAAATCTTCTGGTATGTGTTCGTGACCTAGATAATCAGGCTAGCCTGATCTTGTCAGAGCTCAGAAGCTAAGCAGAGTCGGCCCTGGCTAGTATTTGAATGGGAGACCTCCAAAGAGTATCAGGGCTGTGATGTGGAGACAGGTAATGGCATGTGGTTGCATTCAGGCAGCTGTGACTTGATGATGACACAACAACATGTTTTCCTAACAGATGCAATCATGTACTTTAAAAAAATTTTAGATTTACCACAGGGAAAAACACCATTGAGAACTGTTTCTTGCCAAGTAGGAGCCTGACTTCTCTTTCTTAAAAAAAAGTGGTAGAGTTGTGGTATTCTAAGACAGTGAAAATATTAATACTGGAAGGTGCATAAGGTGATATTTTTGCCATGAGTAGCACCCCTCATTATATTTCAGATCGCATGGGATTATTCATCCCCAAAATGCCTGTCTCTCTGCATCTGCATACTGAGTTAATATTATTCTCTACAATTAAAAGGGCCTTGGTGTACTAGATGTGCAGCCAAATACACAAATCTCCTTTGCTTCCAGGAAAAAAAAGGTTGACATTTTGCTCTGCCCTTATGTCATTACTAATTAATATAAAGAAAAATAACCACAATAAATGTTACTACAATACTTTTTTCATAGTGTGCTTTTTCATAGTGAGGTATATTTAGACATCACAGTAAACTGTGGCTTATAAACCATAGTTTGATTAAACCTTAATTAGGTGTGATGTCTTAATGCAGACGGTCTAGTGAACCTCCGTCACCCCGGGGATAGCTCTTTACCAGGATGTCACACTAGGGTTTGTAGACGGTTTGTTAATTGTGCCATCTGAATTCACAATTCACACTTTGCTGAGTAGCACAGCTCTTACCACTGCCTGGCCATAGAGATGGCAGTATAAGGAGAATGTCCTTTGCTGGAAGTCAGAGAGGAAGAAGTCAAAGTGAGATTTGTGCACAAACTGGAATGTGTTATTTATGCCTGGTAGACTAAACAGAGTTTGTTGCATAAACCACAGTCTATCCTGATGTATACAGTCTAAATACTAGGGTTGCCAGCTCTGGGTGGGGAAATACCTGGAGATTTTTGGGAGTGGAGGCTGAGGATGATGGGGTTTGGGAAGGTCCTCAGCAGGCTACAATGCCACAGAGTCCTCCAAAACAGCCATTTTCTCCAGAAGAAATGATCTGTATCATCTGGAGAGCCGTTGTAATAGTAGGAGGTCTCCAGGCCACACCTGCAGGATGTCAGCTAAATACATTCTGAATGCAAGCAAGAGTAGCCCTTCAGATACTGATGAATATTGCTCCCCAATTGAATTATCTTGCCTTCCACTGATAAAATCTAAAATGATGCTCCTCTTTATTACACACACACACCCAAATATAAAACTTTTTTTGCAAGAGCAGCAATTCAAGTAGTTCTTGAGACAGTATTCTTCATCCGTAAGCAATCCTGTAAAAGGTGGTAGTCTTCAGAGTCACACGAAAGGTTTTGGGCCGAGAGAGGGACGGATTGGGGGCGCAGCAAATGGGCGCGATCCCACCGCAACATCTGGGAAACGTTGCGCACCCGTCCCCGATCCGGCCCTTCAGGCCGAAAAGCCGCATCTAAAATAAACCACCTACAGAGGTGGACTTACCAGCACGGCCGCATCAAGCGCAGCCGTGGGATCACTGGTGCGTCCTTCTGCCGGCGCATCCAAGACCCCTGGCCGAACTGCGCATGCTCACACATGTGCAGTTCGGCAGCCTCCGTCTCTGTCTCGACGCTTTCTCCCTGGTCTCCCCAGCATCTGATCGTGCCGGGGAGCAACTGCGCGGCGGCTCATGGGATCTGTATGATCCCGCCACCGCGTGTCTATTTTTGTGCGGCTTTCAAAAGCTGCACTTTGCCCGCGCTTTCCCCCCACCCCCGTGTGGCAGGGACCAGAGGCAGCCTACTGCTGCACAAGCCCCTTTAACACAGCTTGCACCGTGTGTGTGTGTGTGTACTTTTGCAAAACAAAAAGTGCATGAGTGCACTGATAACACATTGCAAAACAAAAAGAAATTTTGATGCAACTATATGGATGGCTATATAAATATTATTTTGGTGTGGTGTTGCATTGAAGTGCATGTACAGTTATGTGCATTGATAACACAATCCAAAAACAGAAATCAATGTGACAATCCATGTGATTGTATCAAGATTCTACTTATACAGTACTTCATGGATAGAAGTGCATGTATGAATCAGTAATACACAGCACAAAACAAATTTTGATGTGCACAAATTAAATGAAAATTGCTTTGGCACAACATTTTATCAATCCATTTGTGGACATCAGTAATGTTTTTTTGGGGATAACAAACCCTCAGCAATGGCAAACTGCTCATGCTGTAAATCTGGAATGAATTTTGGAGATTCTCTTAGCTAAACTGAAATTAAGGAAGCACAGAGAATGACTAGACTAATAAAGGGAAGGCATGAGAGATACCTGTTCATTGGATTATGTTGGCATTTTGTGGTGCAATCCTATGCTGAGTTAGTCCACTGTAAAATAATTGAAATCAACTGGAGTAACTACTTAAGACTGCACTATTGATTTTATATCTGTTAAAACTGATGTATTTCTATTGGTTTATCAGTACTAACTTTGATAAAGTTGTGCACATTAATATTAGCAGGGCTCTAGGTATAATTTCTAAATAAACTGAAACTATTCACTGTATTTTGGGGGGAAATTTTGCAATATCAAAGCTCCTTTCCTTAATTTATTTTAATGTCTTCAAAATGCTTGCATATTCATTTACATTGCTGTCATTTCACTCTCTGCCAATGGGTTTTATTTTGTTTCTATAAAATTGTAGCCCAATTTGTTCAGCAATATAGCATTATGTGACGGATCCTGAAAGCTCCCTTTTGCTCCCCCCACTCAGTTGGCTTTGTTTGCCCTAATTACAAATTAATCACACTAATTAATCACATCATATAATTAAATCAAATTGGCTATATAGAGCTGTGACGATTCCCAGTTGGCAGACATATAACTATCCTAGCAATAACAAAGAAGCAATCTAAAAGAAAACAGGGCACAAGAATAGCAGTGAATAGGGTGGACACAGAGCTGAGATGACAGGAGAAACTAAGGGAACCTTTTCGAGAGTGAGAACAATATTTCATTAGTTGCCCTAGTTATCTTTCTCACTAGGCTTGCCAAGTCCCCCTGGGGGGCGGGGAAACCTCCGCCCGAGTGGCCCGTTACCCGCCGCCATTGGATCGGGCCCCGGGGGAATCCCACCCCCAAAGCACGCGACATGCCCGGCGTCAGCACTTCACCCGGAAGTGATGCAGTCGTGTCGGGCGCATTGGGGGTGGGGCCACGGTCATCTGAGGGAAAACTCTATGGTTTTCCCTCGGATGGTTGTGGCCCTGCCCCCCGCATGCCTGATGTGGTTGCGTCACTTCCGGGTGACGGAATTGCGGCGCGCACGCGCAAAGCACACGAGCATGAACTCCCGGAGCAGCACTGGACTCCCCCGCTATACCTATGGTAAGGACTTGGCAACCCTATTTCTCACGTACTGTTCATCATCTGGGGGCTACTTCTCCCACCAGTCAGAACCTTCAATACCATTTTTTTATCTCCAGGGCATACCCTCAGAGATCATATTGGCTATGCGATGACATCACTTTGCTACACAGTTAATCCAGGTTGATTGTACGATGATGTCAACAAAGCTAAATCAAAGTGAAGGCAACGTTCTCTGCTCTCATTCTAAATGGGTGAACTGCCCCATTTCATGCATCCCTCAAACACTGAACTGGTGTGGGGGCCAGGGTTCTGCAAAGTGTTTCATGAAATGCATCCTCCATTTCTGTAATTTCCATTAAAATAGTAAAAAAAAAATCACAAGTAAAGGGCTCCTTCAGGAAACCTTTTTCTCCTTTCCCCCAATGGTATTTTCAGACTGAAAATCCAAATGGGACGGTATTTGGTGTAGCAGTCCTAAGTGTAATGCAGTTATGAATTGCTGTAACATATGGAACAAAGGAAACCAGGAAATAAATGCTACATCAAAATAAACTTTAAGAATAACATGCACAAAACATGCAATTAAGCCAATTTCCGATGCACACCATCATATGTATTTTTGTGTGGATTTGATACTTCTTTTATCAAACCTTAAGACGCTTATCACATAACAGCATGTTGAGGACACTTATCTCCAGTAGCAAATATAGGATTCTTGCATTAGGATAGACAAATTATGGATAAGACTGAGATATCTGGTCTCAAAAGAAATCCATTCCATTTCAGCCAGCTGGTCCAAAAAAGGGACTGAGCATGAAATAAGGAACTCATTCCAAATTGGAGGGAAACAAGTCATTCATTTTGTGATAAAGAAACAAGCAACAAATTGAAACCAGGAAGTTTCACACATTTTTATTTTGTGTTTAAACTTCTTGCTGGCACCTTCAGCTTTTTCTCCTGAGTTGTTGCTTTGTTTTCCCTTGGGAAAAGTTGTCGTTGTGAAATAACAAAAGCCACATTACCGGGCTTGATGACTGATGTTGTCTGGGGATATGTTTCTGAGGTTCCCAAACTGTCTTCTAGCATGAGTTAAGTTAAATTAAAAACAGACTGAACTGCTGCAAAGTCACTGGATATAAAGTCCAGATCTGGAGCTTCAAATCTAGGGGCAAGACTCTACTTCTAGGTAGGGACAGAAACAGATTCTGACTGCTACAGTCCAGCACTTCAGGGTGCTTTTACTTGGCAGTTTGTCACTGTCAGTTCAAATGGGTATCAAGGATGAGTGTGGAACCTGCACAGCTAGTTGGTTCTTGTGCCAACTGCAGAGATGTCCCTGAGGGAAGAAGGGTGCCTGCCAGTCCCCAGAACTAGACTTGCCTTGCCACCAAAGTTTTTCCTAAGGGGGAAAAAAAATCAAAGTTCCTCTTTGGGCAATACATCTGAGGAAAACCAAGAGAGTTTCAACCTCACTTGCAAAATATCTGAGGGTAGTTTCCATGCTCATGGGCCTGCCCTGTAACAAGAAAGAAAGTTAGCAGAGTCATGTGAGCCTGAAGTGTGTTTTTTTAAGGTCCAGGAGAATATACATAACCTCTTCAGCCTCCAGCACCATAGAACTGGATAAATATGTAATTCAATTCAATTCAAAACCTTTATTGGCATGGATCAGAATCATAAACAGTCACCCTTCAGTTCATGGATTTAACACACAGCTTCCTCATTATAAGGCAGTTACAGAACTTAGCCACCGCTTCAATAACCACTGTATTTTGTAAAGCCAATAAACGGTACAACATTCTGTCATCTGATTGCTTGACATCTTTCTTAAGTATGGCTTCTAGATAGACTGCCCGAATGTCATCATACAAACTACAATGGAGGAATATGTGTTCGATTGTGATAAATATGTAGTGCAGAGAAAAATGTTTTGAGAGGGCCAAGCAGACGTGTAATCTGTTTTTGTTAATTCTATAGCAAGGGTCACCAACCTTTTCTTTAACAAGAACTACTTCTGAGTAAAGTCCTGAGTTACTCCCCCCTCCCCATTCGCTACCAAATTTTAGTCTGTCCTAGACAAAGAACACGGATTAGGAAGAGCACCAGAAATTAAGCTATCAACTAAGCAGCACGGGAAAAATTAAACCCAAGAAAAACCCTGGGGGGGGGGGGGGCTAGAGCAGATTGTATGATTTTTTCCTGGGCCTTCTAGGAGATGCCTGCGCTATTCTGCAGCTGCCAGCAATCTACCAGTAGCTCACAAGCCACCCGTTGGAGCCCCTTGTAGGAACTGCTGCTCTGTAGATTCCATTTCTTGGCTCTTTCCACGCTGAAGATAACTGTGTCCAGAGAAAGGCTTCCCTACAACTGCAAATGGCTTTTTAAAGAAGGCCAACTTTGCCTTTTGAGGCCCATGGGTCTGACATGCCAGGCAAAGAGAAGGCCATTTGAAAGTCTAATTTGGATTAGCAGCAGCAGCAGCAAGAAACCCTCCTACACTGTTCAGATGCCACATGCAAAGTAAACAAAGTTCTCACACAAAAAGGTACAGATGTTTGGCTTAATCCCTGAAGATATGTGGGTGTACATAATAACCCAATGACAGATGAGAGGATTTATTTGTCCACCTCCATCCTTCTGCAGTCTGCCACCCATGTGCACATTTTATTCTCAGGGTAAACAGAATAGCAGTTTTGGGAAAGGGCATTAGTCGTATTCTGGTAAGTGGGATACATTTAATGGAGGGGTGGGGGCTGGAAATGCAAATATCAGAAATTATGTCATAATCTTCCTTTCACAAAGCACCCAAACGAAAACAACAACAGGCATATGCTTTCGAAATTCACATCCAGAAGTCTCCTCATATGTTCGCGTTCCAAATAAAATCTTAGGTCTTCTAAACAAAAACTGATGCATGTGCTTTTCAGTTCCTTTGGTTTATTTATTTAAATACATCGCTTTTCTGTCATGAACCCAAAGCAGTTTCTAGATACAGATAATACCATAACTACTAAAACATTAAAACCAACAGAAACAGATCCAAACAATCAGCGCAATAGCAGATGGATTTCTAAAAAGTCTTTTGAACAATTCAGCCTGACATTTTCCACTAAAGACCACCACAGATAACACTTGTCATATTCTCTAGGCAGCCCACTCCACTGGAGTCTAGAGTTGCCAGCCTCCAGGTGGGGCCTGGGGATCTCCCGCTTTTACAACTGATCCCCAGCTGAAAGAGATCAGCTCCCCTGGAGAAAATGGCTGCTTTGAAGGGTGGACTCTATGGCATTGTACTATGCTGAGGCCCCTCCCCTCCCCAAACCACGCCCTCTCCTGGCTCCACCCCCAAAATCTCCAGGTATTTTCCAACGCAGACTTGGCAATCCTACTGGAGTCGCCACCAAAAAAGTGTGAGGTTCAGGGCGGGGCCTCCATACACCTGCCCTCAGCAGTACCCTTATCCATCAGGTCCCTTCCTATCCTGCTCTGTCTTGCAAAGCTTCAGAATTGGGGAGTGGACTTGCAGTTCCTGCGCTCCCCTGGATCTCTCCTGTGTAGCCTGGAGAGAGGACCCAGCCACCATCTCCTCACTGGCCTGCTTCCAAGCCCCTTATGAAGCTAGTGCAGCAGGCCGCACATGCTCAGGTCTCCTGAAGTCTCCTGAGGACCAGCAATCTGGAAAGACCACAGGGGAACCATGGGCTGTACCTGCAGGTTCTCCACCGCCCCCCCATCCCATTGCCTGGCCAAGCTAAACTGCGTGCAGCTATTGGCAGAGATTGAAGTGGGGCCTTAAAAGGCCCATGCAGCATTCCTCCTCCTTGCTGCTGTTGTCATGGCAGCTGTTGGGGGCGGTTGAGTTGGGGCTTAAAGGGCCCACCCTGTGCTATTGCTGTTGCAGCAGTTCTTCTAGTTGCTGCTGTCCTGGTGGGTTTCCCTGTTGCTTGTACCTTGACGTCCCAAGTGAGCATCCTTTGACTCCTGGGTAAGTTTGGCAGTGGTTCTGGCGTGCGTAGGGGAGCCCTGATCCCAGACACAAAGCCTGAGTACAAGCCAAAACTCTTCTAACCTCCCTCTGTGTTGGGACTGTAAGCAGCCCCTGCTGTCAAAGGCTCGTAGTGGGACAGGCAGTCGCACTATGTAGATCCTAAGGCCTTTAAGAGCTTTAAAGGTTAAAGCCAGCTCCTTGAATTGAGCTTGGAAGCCAAATGGCAGCCAATGTAGATGTACCAACATCTCAGTAATTTGGCTGAATTTAGTAGCACCTGTCAGCAATTGGGCAGCTGCATTCTATACTAATTAAAGTTTCAGGGTTCTCTTGAAAAGCAGCCCCACATGGAGTATATTACAGCACCATAGCCTTGGGGTTATGGTATCATGTGTCAGAGCAGCTAGACTAGCTGTATCCAGGAAGGGATGCGATTTTTGAGATAATACGTGTAATTGAAGGACAGCACTCCTAGCAACAGCATCAACCTCTTTGCTATCCTCAAAGCTGGACTGAAGACTAACCCTCAGCTCTTAACTGGATTGATGAAGGCCGTCCAATAGTGGTAAATTTACCTCACTTGGGTCCCGTTCACACTAGGCGATTTGGACCGGGAGCGAGACAGTTCGGGGGCGGAGCAAACCAGCGCGATCACACCACAACATCTGGGAAGCGTCCTGCTTCCGTCCCCGAACTGGCCCTTCCCCGCGAAAAACCGCCGCAACTTGCAACCACCTACCTTCGTGGTTCATCGGGAAGCTGCGCGGCAAGCTGGTCGTTTGATCGCCGGCGCGTCCTTGCGCCGGCACAACCCCAGCCCGTAGCCAAACTGCGCATGCTCCGACATGCGCAGTTCAGACGGCTCCCGGTCAGGGCCATGTTTTCTCCCCAGCGTTTGATCGTGCCGGGGAGAAAAGGCGCCGCGGCCAGGGGATCCATGGGATCCCGCCGCGGTGTCTCAATGTTGGCGCGGCTTTTAAAAGCCACGCCTTTAGAGGCTTTTCCCCTGCCATGTGGCAGGGGCCTTGGAACATCAGACCTTGCTAGCCCTCATCACCTCCATCTTGGATTCAGCACTAGCCACCTGACCACAGCCTCCAGGCACTGCTCCAGAACCAAGATGGCCACACTTGGCGCCTTAGAAATATATACAGCTGGGTGTCATCTGCATACTGATTATACCCACTGCCAAAATTCTAGACAATTCTATTAAGTGTCATATATAGATAATAAACAGCAAAAGGGACAGGACAGTACCCTGTGGCAGCCCAAATGTCAATTCCCAGCATATCAGTTCCACATCTTTCCCACCACTCTCTACATTCCACTGCAGAGGAAAGATCAAAACCATTTCTGCGTTACTTTTCTAATGCCCACCTATTGCTGCTGGTGATACAGAAAGATCACATGGTCTACAGTATCAAGCACTGCTGACGAATCTTCAGTGAAAACAGTGAAGCTTTGCCTTTATCCATCTGCACGTACAGATGGTCTGCAAGAGCCTCCAGTGCAGCCTCAGTTCCAAAAACCAGACCTGAAGTGAGACTGAAGAGTCAGTTCATTTTCATGGGTTTTCCCCCCTTCTGTGTTGCCAACAGTCATTGATGAAACACTGCATAAAAGCAATCTTGATGTGTTTATATGTACAGGTATATCAAGATACTGTTTTGTGTGGTGCTTTACTAGTACACAGGAATACATGTTCACCAGTTAAACACCACACCAATAGAATCTTCATATAGCCATAGACGTAATCAGAGATGGCTTTTCTTCTGCATTTTTATAAACGTGTGTGTTAGCAAGTGACTTAAAAAGGTGTGGAAGATGCAAATGGAATAAAAGAACTTGAAATTGGGCCAGACTTCACATATTACTAATCCTGAAGTAAATTTTGAAATTTTGATACTTAATTAAGGAGGTGTGAGATGCATAAATATATGTTTTGCACAGAATTGGGGAGGTAACAAAAACGTACAGATCATTTTAAAATAAGCACAGGATGCTCAGTAATCTCCACATCTCCCTCCATCCTCATGGCACGGATGGATCACACATAAGAACATAAGAACATGAGATGCCAATGTTGGATCAGGCCAAAGGCCCATCCAGTCCAACACTCTGTATCACACAGTGGCCAGAAATACCAGTGCCACACAGCCATATTTTATTTGATTTGTGATGTTATGATAGGAGGCTGAAATTGGTTCCCAGTTTTTTATTCAAATTTCCTAGTTCCTTATTTGTGAATCCAATGGAAAACGTTGAGCACAACTGAAAAGCTCTGCATTTCAACATAAGGATTGGACCATCATCCCCCCCCCCCCCCCCCATTCAGGGGCCTATGTTATGTTGTTATGATGCTTACGGACTGAAGTACCTGGCATTTTTTGTATTTGTCCCTCTCTTTTAGCAGGAATATTGATCAAGGGGTTTCATTAATTGCCTACTATTTGCAAAGCACCTAAAAGCTTCTAGAAGCTGTAAAAATGAGGCATGCCCCGTGTTCAGGTTTATACTTCAGTTAAATAACACAAATGGACCCAGTAATTGTAAAGTCAACAACACAAAAAAGAATTACTGTACAAGTTCTTACTATAAACGACACATTAATAAGTCATGCTGATTTCTATTTGATTTTAATAGGTGAACTTCATCCGAAGACAGAAGCCCAATCACGATGTCAAGGATGTTAAAGATAGAACGTTTCGACTGAACGTCTTTTTCTGAGATTTGCTATCCGAATAAAATGTTGTAAATTTGTGAGAGCTGCTCTCAGCCAGTATAGAAAACTTGTACCTTTTGTGGAAACATGAAGTAAAAGAATAGTACTACAAACTGATGGTTGAAAAAGACGTTCAGTCGAAACGTTCTATCTTTAACATCCTTGACATCGTGATTGGGCTTCTGTCTTCGGATGAAGTTCACCTATTAAAATCAAGTAGAAATCAGCATGACTTATTAATGTGTCGTTTATAGTAAGAACTTGTACAGTAATTCTTTTGTGTGTTGTTATACTTCAGTTAAAACATGACATAAAGTCATAAAATCAGCAAGGAGATGCAAGGACAAGGAGATGTGCCTTAAGGAGCTATTTGAATGTGGTAATAGAGGAGGAAAATCAAATGTTACTTGGAAGGGAATTCCAGTGGAAGGGAGCTGCCAAAAAAAAAGGGAACAAAGGAGGAGAATAGAGATGGTAATCTTATGCCTCACTCGGAGATTGGCAATGGAATAGTGAAAGGTACAAGGAGGAGCATGCAGAAAGATACAGGAGAGCAAGACCACGGAGGCTGGTGTACTGTGTTAATGCATAATTACATACTGAACTCCTGCTGCTCCTCATATTTCTTTTCCGTTTGGCTGCATACCTGCAATGCTTTGTGTACCGGCTTTTCAACCAACGTGAAGAGCCAATTCAATATGCACTAGTCAAGCCAACAGGATGCTAGAACATTATTCACTAGCCAAAGCTAAAATTAGGGGGTTTAGTATGATTCTCAAAAGGAATAAAGGTCTCCATACAATCACCATAAAGTTTAAAAAACTGCACTCATTTGCAATCTGATCTCTGCTTCAGCAGCTGCACGCCGGAGTAAAGAAAAAAATCCCTTCACTGGCACAAGAGTCCCCTTGTACAGGGAGGCGCACCCAACTGTGCCTCCTGTGCTAGTACAGCAATGACCATGGGTGCAGCTTAATTGCAGAAGAGCATCTTTTGTGGTTGGCAGAGGGTTAGGGTGGGAGCAGGCTGCCACTCTCGTCCATCAGCCAGATTCCATCAGAGAATCTCAGTCTCCCCAACAAATGACAGGTTGTTTTTCATGATATAATCTCTCTTGGGAACCTCCCACTTGTATTATCTGTAACCCTGTTCAGGCATCCATTTGGGGCATGTGGAAGGGTATATGGATGGGTGTGACTGGGCGTCTACTTACTGGCACCTTACCCGGTCTCCGCAGATTCAAGGGTCTTATGCATGGATTCTGTGTGCCTACGCCTGAATTGCACACAGGCTCCTACAGTTTGGTACTCTTGAAAATGGAAGGCCTGGATATGCAATCATATCAGTGCTTGGTTCTTTTAGATTTCTTGCATATTCTGGAAATTAAATTTCCTTCTGCCCAGTTCCTTTGGCAAAGTTTTGGATTTCGCTTTTACAACTGCTTTGATTTTATGTCATGTAACAGGTTGTTATGTAACAAATTGCATGGCCCAGGCTAGTCTGATCTCCTCAGATCTCAGAAGCTAAGCAGGGTCATTTGGATGGGTGGCCTCGAAGGAATATCAGGGTCATGATGTAAAGGCAGGCCATGGTGAGCCACCTCTGAGTGACTCTTGCCTTGAAAGCCCTATGGGGAAACCATAAGTCAGCTGTGACATGATGGCAAAACAAAACAAAACCAACAACAAAAATCCCCACCCGATTGTAGGTGCTATAATTATCTATTTTTACGTCTGCTTTTATGACATGCATTTGTTGGGGGAAGTCACCAAATTTTTGTGTAAAACACAGCAGTAAGGAATATTTGACCTCCACAAACTGGGTGAGTGGGCAACAATGTGGTAAATGAAGTTCAGTGTTGGTAAGTGTGAGGTGATGCCCAACTGGGAAAAAAAAAAAAATCCCAACTTCAAGTATAGGCTGATGGGGTCTGAATTTACTGAGACTGAGAGGGGAAAAGATCTTGGGGCCGTAGTGGAGAGCTCAATGAAAGTGGCAATCCAGTGTGCTTCAGTGGTGAAAAAGGCAAACTCTATGTCTGGGATTGTTAGGAAAGGGATTGAGAATAAAGTGGCCTGTACAGATGTATGGTGCAGCCTCATTTGGAATACTGTGTACAGTTTTGGTTACCGTTATCTCCAAAAGGCATCGTGGAGCTGGAAAAAGTACAGAGGAGGGCAACCAAGGCTGCATTCACACACACTAAATAATCCACTTCCAATCCACTTTCAATGCACTTTCCCACTGGATTTTTACTGTGTGAACTGGCAAAATCCAATTCAAAAGTGCATTGAAAGTGGATTGAAAGTGGATTATTTAATGTGTGTGAGCACAGCCCAAAATGGTTAGGGGACTAGAGCACCTTCCCTATGAGGAAAGGCTGAAGAGTCTGAGATTTTACAGTTTAGAAAACAGACAACCGGGGGGGGGGCATAATAGAGATTTATAAAATTATGAATGGGGTGGAGAGAACTGACAAAGATAATTTTCTCTCTCTCTCCCAAATTACTAGAACTTGAGGCCATCCAGTGATATGCAGTAGGTTCAGGATGGACAAAAGGAAATACTACTTTACACAGAGAATGATTAAAGTGTGGAATTTGCTGCCAGAGGAATAATGATGGCCACAGGAATAACAGGAATAAACAGCTTTAAAACAGGATTAGATAGATTCACGGAGGGTAAGTCCATCAGTGGTTACTAGCCATAGTGACTAAAGGGAACCATGTTCAGAGGCACTAAACCTCTGAATCCCAGAGCCAGGAAGAAACATCAGGAGAACGCATTGGCCTCTATGTTCTGTTGTTGGCCCTCAAGAGGATCTGGTTGGCCACTGTGTGAAACAGGATGCTGGACTAGATAGACCACTGGTCTGATCCAGCAGGGCTCTTCTTATGTTCTTATCTCTTTTTCAGTGACAAGTTATGTGTGATTTAATCCTTTGTCTGCTACACTGTTCTTATCCAATTACTCTTACTACTTGGTATTGTTCAAATCTCTGAGTCAACCGGGAGAGGTCACTTCTCCAGGATCCCAGGGACACTTAACAAAACTATTATGGGGCAATTAGCACTCATTAAAGAAACATCAGCTAACCAGTCTGAATCATCTGCATAACAAAATCTTGGTCAGAGAGCATCAGCAGCACTGGATAAAAATCAAGTAAAATGTACAGTAGGAAAAGGTTCACAACACAATTGGTGCTATTTTTTATGCTAATTCTTGAACAAAAGACTGCAATTTCGACAGGAGTTCTACTGAATTTTGAATGAGCAATTTGGAAAGTGTCACCCACATTTTCTGCAAGAGAAGCTTGACCTTTCAAATTGAACCAGCACAGAAACGTTGTTACATCCCTAGTCCTGGATTACAGCTAGAAGGTCCTGTATGCACAGCTCCTACATGAAGACGTTGGGATGGGCGGGGGAGGGGAGCACTGGCAAACATCATCCTGACCCCTCCCCTTCCCAATTCTATTTGCGTCCAGATGAACACTTGCATGATGCTTCTGTTTCTGTGTTTTGTGAAACTTGTTAATAGTACCAAGGCTGTCTGCAGGGACTGAAGATATAAAGCAGAGGTGTCGAACTCAGTTGTTACAAAGGCTGGATCTGACATAAGTGTCACTTTGTGGAGCCAGGCCATGTGTGCCATAAAACGTAATGCAAGGCACCGGAGATATAAAGTGTATAAAGGACAGCAGCTAGTAAGCTCCGAGTTGGTGCATCTTCACTGCAAGGCTCCATGGGCTGGGAGGGGAGGTGCAAAGGAAAACCCACTTGGGCAGACTGGAGAGCCAGGCAGGCAGCTCTGTGGAGATGTCCCCACACTGATTGACTGCAGCAGATGAGGTTGTTCTGCCATGCTGACGCTACAATTGGAGTGGCTGTTCCCACTACCTGTGCCCACTCCTGTTCCCTCCCTTGCACTAGTTGCTCACGGACCACATAAGAGCCTTGGATGGGCTGGTTCCAGCCCCTGGGCCTTATGTTTGACACCCCCGACAACAAGTCTATTAAAAAACAAGTTGGTTGCTTGTGAGGAATTGCGGGTGGGGCAAACAAATTGGAAATGTTGACCCCCCCTATGCTGCAACTCTCTCCCTCAATGATTTTTATAAGCTCTCAGGGGCTTCAGAACCCTTATAATCCCACTAACCCCTCCACTCCTTTTTTTCATTTAACTGACTCTCTACTACTCTCAGTGGTTATGGGCCTTCTGGTGCACATTCATTCTTATCAGGCCATTCCAGCTTTACCCCCTTCTTGGCTAATAGCCAAAGATATATATTTCTACATATATATGGAGCCTCCCCCCCCCATCTATATGTAGATACCCACCTCATGGTGCTGCTCTCAGGATCTTTACAACCCGTCCCCGTGTATTAGACATAAAATCAGGAGAGTGTATTCCTGTGTGTCTGTGTAAACTGTTTCCAGAAGGATGCAGGCAGGGGTCATTTCCTGCAGGAGCACACAGGAGCAGAGCTCCGGCAGTAAAGAGACCAGGGGGCAGGCACTTGCAACAAGCCCCGCCCCCTGCTCCCAGCAGCCCTCAGTCAGAGCAAGAAGCAGCCAGGTAAGTTGCAGAGCTCCCGCCCCGGCCCAAAACAGTCCAGTGGCACCTTTAAGACCAAGTTTTATTCAGGTACCAGGCAGCTCTCCTTATTCAGGTACAAGCTCTCCCTCCTCTGCGAGGACAGATCTGCACGTCCCCCCCCCAATAGCTAGCAATCCAAAACAATCCAGTGGAGTCTGAGTGGTGGGGTGTTGCCTTCTGACACACTTCCGGTGATGTCAAGGGGTTTGGCATATGCAAATAAGTTATGCAAATGAGTTATGCTAATGAGCTCCTGCACCTCTTTTCCTACGAAATGACCCCTGGTTGAAGGACAAAGATTGCTAGGTTATGGAGGTTTGATTATGTGACTATCAAGTTTTGAAAGAGACAGGAGAGAGACTTACTTGCTCCGGAAATTGTCCATGGCCTCCAGCACTTCATCAAGTTCCAAGTCCAGCTGTTCTTTCTCGGCATCGATAGATCGGATCTGTTGTTTCAGTTTGTTCATGTACTGGTCGTAGAGAAGTTTGATATCCAAGTCAGTAAGGGAGTTGTCTTGCTCTCTCAAGAAGTTCCACCTCGCAAGCAGGACCTGGTTGTGCTGTTCCAGACTCTGGACCTGTGGGTTATTAATATGAAGAGTTGGAGGAGCTTCAAGGGTTCCCATTTACCGATCAGCCCCGACTATCAAAAACATGTCTGCCAGATTCTTATATAGCCCCCTCATTTACTTGCCACCCAAATCATAACTGAATCATAGATTGCATAGAGTAAAACACTATCCCAAATTACACCAACACCAAACTTTATATCCTTTGTGTGTGTTGTTTAAATAAAAATACTTATGGATGCCCTCTACGATCATATCATTTATTTCCCACCTGCAATTATTTTCCTTCGGAAATGTTCAGTGTTTAGTGATTCTATTTCATCTGAGAACCACGTGTTGTATGTTATATGTTAAGAACAGAATGTGCTGCAAATTTCTCCTAAATAAAGTGATGGGTGTTAACTTGTGGTGTTTGTGAAATGCCCCTACATTTAAAGAAATTCTCCTTATTAGATAGTTTATCTTCCATTATGAAGCACTGTAATTAGACAGCATCCCAAGGACTGCACAACGAGTTCTGTGTGTCAGCAGAGGATCTTGTGTGGCACTTCCCAAGCAACAGCCTCACACAGCAAACTGCTTTTGAACCCGAAGGGATTTTCAAAAAACACTTTTGACATGCCATGTATGCTTGCTATTTAAAGGGGGGAAGCGGGGCAATTAATCCCACTTGGCCACACTTAAAGTAGCTGTTTGGTTTAGTGTTATGAATTTAATAGACTATGAATTTTAATTGGCATTTTAATTGACAAAGGTGTTTCCCCACATCCTGTTTGTCCTTCAACATCCTCAAAGAGTGGGTCGTTATTACGGATAATAATAAATGTAGATGACAGTTAGCTCAAGGGAGCTCCCAGGCCCATGATAACCAAGTATACTGAATACCACCTCCCCCAAGGGACTGACTTGACTTTTATTATCGTCCTTGTTACTGCTTTTCCATGCCAAAAAAACCACCCCTTTATCTTTTCCTTCTGTCACAACTTTTCTAGAATCTTCACCATCTGATTATACAAATATCAGTCTATTTTTGACATGTGGGCAGATCTGCAATTTCTAAATACACGGCTTGAGCCCACGCTGAGAGAAAGGAGATTTTTCTCCAAACTTGGGGGACTCCCTAGGTTTACAGAAAAACCTTAAAACTTAAAGCTGATAGACAGGCCATGGGGAGGGAACCATGATACCGGTGGGGGGGGAATCCCTTCCCCCTCTCAGCTTTAATTTAAATTTAATTTAAAGCAGTAGCTGCAACAGAGTGCTGGCAGTGATGATGGGGGGTTATAGCTAAGAGGGGGAAGGGACCCCTGCAAATATCGTGGCTTCTCCACCTGTCTACCAGCTTTAATTTAAATTTTAGTTTAAAGTGGTTAACTGCAGTGGAACACTGGCAGTGATGTTGTGAGGGGTTAAAGTTAGGAGGGGGAAGGGATCCCCCCACAAACATCGTGGTGTGTTACCACTTGTTTATTACAGTTTATTAATATCATCTGATCATATGCCTGTTTAAATTTGGCGGACTCTAATTATTTATTATCTGTTATTACTATTTACTTACTACACTTTTCTTCATTAGGGGACCACATATTGTAGGTAGGGTTGCCAACTCTAGGCTGGGAAATTCTTGGAGGTTTGGGGGTGTAGCTTCGGGGACAAGGTTTGGGGAGGGGAAGGACATTGGGGGAATATCATGCCATAGAGTCCATCCTCTGAATAAGCCATTTTTGCCAGGGGAGCTGATCTCTGTAGTCTGGAAATCAGTTGTAATTCTGGGAAATTCCCCAGGACCCACCTGGAGGTTGGCAACCCTAACTGAAGGGCTTAGTGTTCAAAGGAAATTAAAGGACTTGTTGGACTCTGGAACATTCACAGTTAAACATTTATATCACTTGTTTAGAAATGTACTGGCATCTGTTGATATGTTATACTGAGTTGCCCAGGAAATGAATCTGAAATTATGATGGCGTATTGTGCACGTTTCTTATGCATTTATACTAAGTATATATTATTTTGTGAATCAGCTGTATTTGTTCACATTAATTTTTGAATTTTTCATATTTATTTAGGGACATCAGCCTCCAGTTTGGACCTGGGGATCCCCTGGAATTACAGCTCATCTCCACACTACAGAGATCAGTTCCCCTGAAGAAAATGGATGCTTTGGAGGGTGGACTCTGTGGCCATTGTATCCCACTGAAGTCCCTGTCCTCCCCGGGCTCCACCCCCAGATCTCCAGGAGATTCCCACCCGGGAGCGGGAACCCCTAATCCCCCCGCCAGTGGCCAGGGAAACCTGCCAACCCTGTATTTATTGTATTCATGTAAATTAATAAATAATTTATTTATTTATTATTTCAATTTATACCCTGCCCTTCCCGCGAACGGGCTCAGGGTGGCTCACAACAATAAATACAAACAATCTAAATCAACACAGTAAATAATACAATAAAACCAGATTTAAAATTAAAGTATTTAAAATATTTAAAGTGGGCAGTGCAATGTAATTAATCCCAGTTACTACAGCTGGGGGAAATGTGAGCCGATACCGAGCCATGATGGTCTCATGTAGCAGCAGTTCGGACAGTGCACTGTCCAAGCTCTCAGGTGCAGAATCCGGGTGGCCGTCCAACATCAGATAGAGCTGGGTGTCATCAGCGTACTGATGACAACCCATCCCAACCCCCCGGACCAACTGGGCAAGAGGGCGCATGTAGATATTAAACATTATCAGTGAGAGGATTGCCCCCTGGGGCACTTCACATTTTAGTGAGTATCGTGGGGAGACCCTCTTACCTAGTGCCACCCTATGTCCCCAACCATGGAGAAAGGAGGAAAACCACTGTAGGGTCCCATGGACACCTGTGTTGGCGAGGTGGTGGGTCATAAGATTATAATAGACCATATTGAATGCTGCTGTCAGGTCTAATAGCAACAGCAGTGCCGACCCACCTCGATCCAAATGTCTCCAGCTTTCTCAAAGACACCCTGTTTTTATTTCCAATGAGGACCCAATACAATTTACATTTTATCTTTACAAAATATGACCTTCCATTTATCCGAATAAAAAACAATGAAAAATTAAAATCCACAAAAAGACAGCCATTAACAACAGCTCAAAATACACCCACACTAAAAACTTATTCCTAACATGAGCACATAAAATTGCGGCCTTTTTCTGCTAAATCCTTTACAAATGTATTGCTTTCAACAAAACCCATATTCCCATTTTGCAGATGGGGAATAGAGGCCAAGAATTATTTCCCCAAAGATCTGACAATATATTCAGACCTGTTTCTCAGGATCAGATCTTCTACTGTATGTTCACCGAATAAACAAGTTATTACTGGACATTTTTTAAAATACATGTTCAGATATCAACAATTCACAAGGCATTGCAATCTCTTCCCAACCCATCCTGAGTTATCAGGGACGGAATAATCAAAGTAGCAGAAAGATCTTTTTTGACTATTGTTAAATTCCTTCCAGACAGTAAAATGTCTATTTTCAGATGTTAGTTTCTAGAAAAAGGAAGAAATGCCTGGGCCCAAGGCTTCCTGGAACAACTGACTCCTGACTCACAAGATATACCATCATTATATGTTGAGATGCACTTTTCTTCAGTGGCATGCTACATATTCCAGGGCTGAATTAGGAATGCCAGGCCAGCGCTGGAACCTGGTGGGAGACTGTGGGCTGTGGGGACCAATCTGATCAGCATCACACCAATGCTATAGAGTTTTGGGTGAATCCTAGTGCATGACACCAATGTGATGATGTCACTTCCCATTAACACTGGAAGTAATGTCACAGCATCAGCACGGTTCCAAATCCTTTCCCCATCTTTCCCCTAATGCTACTGAGGTACTGCAAGGAACAGAGGATCCAAGGCAGGATGTCTCCAGGAGACCTGGCTGAGCTTTCTTCCATTCAGAAGAAATCTAAGAACTGATGAGGCCTGACTCAAATTAAACCTACCTATTTTGTATTTAATAGCTTTGATGAGGTTATATAGCCATTCCTTTCTCTGCTGAAAATAACGAAACAACATGTTGCCGCAACAAGCACAAACACACATACACACTTCTAACTAGTCACAGAGGTTTCATTCCTCCACATCTTTCCAAGGAGCTCCCACTGAGATCAATGAAACCTATTCCCAAATAAGTACATGGAAAGTTGCACTCTCAAAGACCACATGTTGTGAAGGAGAATCTGTGGTGAATGGGATTCTGCTGTACTAATTACTAAAAAAATAAACTACCATCCCTGCCCATCAAGAACTCCCAGCTTTAAAACCACAATTGACACACACCATGGGTGGGAATTTTTTTTTTTTGATAGCTTTATCTGATGTTTATCATGAGTTTTGTAATTTCATGCCTTTTCTCAAATCTAAAATAGTTACACTTGAATAAAACCTTTAAAGAAGCAGCTAATCCAAAGTTGTTAAATCACACTTGGAAAAAAGACACCAGATTCTGTAGAAACTAGTGGTGTGAATGGATTTCTCTCAAAACTTGGGAGGGGGACATAAAAATAGACTGAAGTGAGGAGTCCTCTAAAAGATTTATCATTAGTTATAATCATTTGTGTAGAATGTTCTGTGTACAGAACGTATACAGTTTTTACTGCATCTATTCTCACAATCAAGACAAAGAGTTCGTTCCTTCAGATATAAAGAAGCCTCTTTTATTGGTGTTGTACTACAAGTATGTGTACATAGCATAAGCATGAACACTGTTCTCGGCAGGTTAAAGAGGTTAGAGAGATTACAACTATTTAGACCAGTGGGTGAGCCAGGCCTGGGTGGGACATGTTTAAAAAGGAGCCGAAGGTTTTATAGACGGATAGTGTTTTATGAAACATCTGTACAATGATGCACATTGTTTGATCAATCAAGAATTGCAATTCCTCTTAGGCTGTGGTCACACGTGCCAATTGGAGCAGAGGGGAAGCGAGACTATTTCCTCCGGAGGAATTTGACTCGCAGTTGCAAGATCACACACCCCTTTGTGCTGCAGGTTCAACCTGTCACTGTATGATCTGATGCCACTGTCGGTGAATCCTTTTTTTTTTGCCATTTGTTTCCTATGCGCATAAACAAGGAATTGTACCTCTGCACTGAGGGTTCCCCATGGAGTATGCAATTATGCACATACTGCGAGGGGGGGGAGATGGCACCATGTTGGGATGGAATGACCAGACCATCCCAACGGCATGAGTGTGCTTGAGCGATCAGACAGAGGAAAGTCCATCCATGGCCTGTTGGGACTAGTTAGAGCTGGACTTTCCCCAGTGTCTTTTAACTCCGCTTCTGTGGCGGAGCAGGATGGGTTGCCGACAACTGCGGGATGTTTCCCAGATGTTGCTGTCTGATCATGCCCTTTAGATCTATCAGGCATTCATGGCTATGTTGGATCTAAAGGTGTGTATGATCGCAGTTCTCTTTCTGGAAAGTACTTCTACCCAGGGGTCTTGTTGTAGAAAAAGAGCTGCCGGAGCTCATTAGCATAACTCATTAGCATAACTTATTTGCATATGCCACGCCCCCTGACATCACCGGAAGTGACAGAAGGCCACACCCCCTGACATCACCGGAAGTGTGTCAGAAGGCCCGGCTACTTACCCTCCTGCTTCATCCTCATTCCCAAACGGAATGAGGATCGAAGCAGAGGGCGGGGTAAAGAAGGGGGTGGGGCTTCACCACGTGACCGCCCCGCCCCCTAGAGGTTCTCTTCCGGAGCTCCGTACCTGAGAGCTCCCCCCCGACTAGAGCCCTGCTTCTACCGCAAATCAAGAAAAAGGAACAAAAATTATGGTGATAAATATATTTCTGTTGTATTTTTATTTTCCCATCAATTTCTGTGCCCTTTCTTTCACAGGATGTGACTGGCCCAAGGTCACCCAGCAAGCTTCCATGGCAGAGTGGGGATTCAAACCTTGGTTTCCTGGATCCTAGTTCAACATTCTCACCACTGCACCACAATGGCACCCCGGGGAATGCTTTTAATGGCTTTTCTTCATCTGTCATAAAATTGCAGAAATTAAAAACCAAGCAGAAAAGAACAGAGACCAAAGGTCAGTTCAGAAAACCGTCTGTGGGTGAGAGCCAGTCATCTGTGGCGACACCATGACATGAGTATTATTTCAGTCTACAGCCATATGGAAACGTGTGGCAATTGCAGTGGCATGACAAAGCATGCTTCATGCTGCGTTAGAGACAATCGTAGTCAATCTCGAGTGAGTTTATAAGTGGCTGCCATACCACTAATAGCCATCTTCGTGAATCCCAAATTGCACTACGATATGGAATAATTATTTCCTGAGGCCCAAAAAAGTGACTAGTTCAACCACAGCTATGGGGGGGGGGGAACCCTTGTCATCTGAACCTCCAATGATTCTAAACTTTTCAGATGAAAGAACCAAGCAAGAGGCTAAGCTTGACAGAGGGTATTTGTACCTTTTAGTACTGTGTGGGATTCTTCCACTCTTCAAAGCAAACTTTGCCATTACTAAAATGATGAGCATCATAGTGAACAAATGAACATTTGAATCGAATAACTTAATCTTGGGCTGGATCCTGTGATAGGTGAACAGAAAGGAAAACTCACCTACAGCAGTTCTGCTTGCACAGCAATAGCTCTAGATATAAAACCGATCAGAACAGATGCCACCAGATTTGTTTATTCCTTTCCTCACATTATTCCTTGCAGAATAATTTGTGTGAGCAGAAAGGTCATTTGGGATACGGTAAATTTAACAGTGAAAACTGCCCATGTAGAATATGTTTCCACTTGTGAAAATATTCCAGGAAAGGTGGTAATCTTCTTCTGGATTCATCCCATTCTCACTACTGCCCCACTGCTAGAGTCAGGCTTTATAATAATGCCATGCTGACTACAATCCAGCTGTATAAGCCTAGAGTGAAGTGGTCGTAAGAAGCCTCTATCATGTTGAGAATTCAGTCTGGATTTGTCTTTTGGATTCAGCTACAAAGCACGTTAAGTGGCATGAGAAAAGATTAGCCCATTCTGAATTTGATATGTCACTGACTTCTCATAACCATCTTACCACAAGCTTGAAAGACAGGAAATCAGTGTGGCTTGCCTGAAATTAGAGAGGCCATGGTTTCATCATGCAACCAAGCAGAAATGTTTGGTCCTGGTTATGAGAGCTAGGCTTTGGACTGTGTAGGTAAATCAAAACCCCTCCACCAAATACCCCCAAAGAAAATTTCATTGGGCTATAATTCTAGTCCACCAACAATTCTACCTCTAGTTTCCCCTAGTTTCTTTGATGCCACAAAGGACTGGACAATAGCCAAGCTACTGAACTGTAGACTTATAAAATGTGCATTATTCAGGCCTCAGAATTCAGTAGGGTTCCTACCGGTGAAGGAAGGGGGGGGGGGCTGGATTGCCAGATCCAGGTTGGGAAACTTATGGAGATTTAGGAAAGCACTCTGGGGACACCAGGGATGTCAGTGGGGCACAATGACATAGAGGCCACCCTCCAAAGCACCCATTTTCTCAGGGGAAACTGATCTCTGTAGTTTGGAGATGAGGTCACACTGGAGGCTGGCGTCTCTAAGACATTAGGAGTACTGCTTTCAGTACAGTGCGTCATATACATAGCCTTGTTGTGATCCTCACAAAGGAGACGAGTATTATTAACTAGCCAGCGTGATGTAGTGGGTAGAAGGTTGGACTAGGATCTGGGAGACCCAGGCCTGAACCCCCACTATGTCATGCAAGTTTGCTCCGTGATCTCAGGCCAGCCACTGTCTCTCAGCCTAACCCACGTCACAGGATTGCTGTTGTGAGAATATAATGGAGGACAGGAGAACTATGATGTAAACTGCTTTGAGCACCCACCGGGGAGAAAGGCAGAATACAAATATCTTTTTAAAAAATATCTCCAGATTGTAAATCGGGCTTGCTTAAGGCCACCTAGTGAGTTTGTGCCACCGGCAAGAGATGAACAATTCACAGCTCACTCTCTTAGCCACGATATAAAACCAACACTCGGTATATGAAGATTGATTGTGCCCCAAAAGCTCACAGACTCACTGAGTAATGAAAGAAACTGACAATCATCTCTGCTTTCAATGCAAACCTTGTAAGTTTTCATTAAAGCCCTTTACGCCCCTGAGAGAGTCGACCTATCCCTTTCAGTATAGCTCTTATGATAACAAGCCTGGCTAACCTATATTCAGACTTAAGTATTATCTCTACTGTCTATCAAAAGACTGCACATGATGGAGTATTCACCCACTCTTTTGGCAACCTCTTCCTTAGCTTAATTACTATCATCGGCTCTTGCTTCCAATGTTTTGCTTGGCTAGGAACTACCAAAGAGAGATCTTTTGCTAGGCTCCTTCCTAGTAATCCTCTTATATATAGCACCTAGAGGCTTCGGGCGTGATTGTTATCATGTTGGGCAAGGCACGGAACAAGCGCAGAAGGAACACAGGCTTAAACCATTGCCAGTTAAAGGCACAAACCTAGAGACAGCAGGGACCTCTCCAAAGCTATGCAT
The DNA here is from genome assembly GCF_001447785.1 of Gekko japonicus. Classification (NCBI taxonomy): domain Eukaryota; kingdom Metazoa; phylum Chordata; class Lepidosauria; order Squamata; family Gekkonidae; genus Gekko; species Gekko japonicus. The sequence continues at coordinate 380,645 of NW_015170915.1, read as the reverse complement.
GGCTGACAGAACAAACAAATGTGGGGTTGAAGCCTATTATGTAGGCTTGTCATCCTCCAGATGAGGCCTGGAAATCTCCCTGAATTACAACTGATCTCCAGACTCCGGAGAGCTGTTGCCCTTGGGAAAAAATGGCTGCTTTGGAGGGTGGACTCTATGACATTATATCCTGCTGAGGTCCCTCCTCTCCCCAAACCCCACCTTACCCAGGCTCCGCCTCCAAAGCTCTAAGAGTCCGTAGTTGACAAGCCTAATCCTATGACTCCCTGCCACCAAATCTTCCTCCAACAGAGAAAAACATCTGTGGTGTAGCTTGATGCAGGCAAGGAGATGAAAGAAGGGAGGATTGTTAACACAACGCTTGATCCTTCTTTCCCTCTTACAGTCCTTGCTCTACTGTCTCTTCCATCTTTCTTTCCTTTTTAATAGGTCTAGTCTGCCCAGCAACAGACTGTAGTTTCCCTAATGGGACAAACTTCTAAACATCAGCAGTGAAACAAACTACAACTAAAACACTTCATTCAATAATGAATTTTTCTCCATCAAAAAAGCCATTCTTCATTGGAAGAAGACTTAGCAGAAGATGGTCATAGGATCCAGAGAAGAAGTCCTCAACTCTCAGATTCTGTAGTCATCCATCGTGGTTTCACTGAAGCCATTGGGATTTATTATTATTTTTTTTAATTCCTTCATTGGAGCCTGGATAGGGCCATTTTGCCTGCAGGTGTGGGGATTGTTGGTGCCATATAAAGTGGGGATGAAGATCAACTGGGACCAAAAACTGAGCATGTCATTGAAGGGAAATGAACCACTCCCTCTTCTCCTACCTTGACTCATTGCACACTTATCACTTAGAGCATTTTTTGTACAGCCCGGCTCACTTCCGATATTGGCGATGGGGTAGGAGAAAAAAAATGCTTCAAATAACAGAACACATTGAAGTTTATAGTACTGGCCTGATTTCAGTGCCTGATTCTGACTGGGACTGTGGTATACATAGAGAAGATACTTCAAGGGCCCCCCTTTGCCCAGTTGCCATTTTCCTGATCCCTGGGCATGCTATTTGGCCTACTGGAGAAATATAAGAAGAGCCCTGCTGGATCAGACTAATAGTCTATCTAGTCCAGCATCCTATCTCACACAGTGACCAACCAGTTCCTCTGGAGGGCCAACAACAGGGCATACCTTCCCCTGATGTTGCTTCTTGGCACAAGTAATCACAGGCTGCCTCTGAACACTCATGTATCTCAGGGAACTTCTTACTGCTTCTCCAGAATTTATATATTAATCAGAAGGTGGACATGTCAATGAATTCCCAACCCTCAAGATAAATAGTTAGCCCTCCAATCCTTTTAATAGGAGATATCAGGGACCCCGAACTTGGGACCTTATGTATGGAAAACATGCATTTGAAACTGGCCTGTTCAGTCATGTATTTATTACTAGCCCATCTTTCTTGTCTAGATGTTTAAAAATTAAAACAAGATTATGAACACGATATAAGCCTTAATAAACTTTCAGCAAAATATTAAAATAGCCACCCCTTCAGAAGAAAGCCCTTCTATAAAATTCCATCGGACACATTCTGTGAGACGTCAGTAATGTGGGAGTCTTCCTAACCTCATAATTATTCCTCCAAATGGGGGCCAACACAGGCAATGTTCAAGTATGGACACCTACTGATCTTACCTGTTTGCAGGCCGGAACCTTCCAAAAGTCCTGCTCAGAGAAAGGATGCTGTTGCAGCAAAATCTACCCACTGCTATTTGAGGTTTGCAAAACTGTACCCACCTGTGAAATTGTACACAAAATGGTGAGAGCTGGCCCTAAGGCAGCAAAAGTGATGTTAACAATGCCACATCAGGGCAGGGAGACATTGTTGGCACAGACATGCTTCACCTAAATTGGCTCTCTGGCACCAGGGTGATGTGTCAGACTGTGGTATTGGTTTGCAGCTGAGGCATCACACACTGTTTTTGCTAGTGCAGCAATGCTTAGGACTGGACCATTAAATAGTTGCATTAGGATTAATAGTTTCTATGGCACTTTAAATACACTGAATGCTTTGTATTTACAATTCCTACCTCATTTATCCACACAACACTCCTGTGATATTAAAATGAAGAGCTAAAGCTGAGAATACATTGACTTATGAAAAGTCAACCTTTCTTTTTCAAGGTTTTGGTTGTCTCTGGAGAGGCTCTCATAGGCTGCTTCTGCACAGAGAAGATTCCCCATTTGTTGACTCATGACCACTGTGAATGCAAAGGCATGTACTACAAAGCATCCAAGCGGGGAGATTCTCTGGTTTCCCTCCACACTCAGGTACCCCCCCCCCAACACACAATACTAGACAGCTTCTTGCTGTTTTTTTAATTAATAAACTGGAAGCAAGTATATTACTATAGTGTTATAACAATATACTTACTAAAAAAGTTTTTAAAGCCCACCAGTTGCATTGGGCAGGGGGAATGGCAGGTACGAGAGAATAGGGTGGGTAAATGATGCTGGATGTGTGTTGAAAGGTTTGGAAATCTGCTGCTTTATGGAAAGATCAACTTCAAGCAAGATTTCAAAACATTAGAACAAAGGAAGGGAAACAGTGGAAGGCAATGGGAGAGAATGAGAGGACTGTGTGATTTGGATGCTCTGAAAGACCCTGCTGTGGTTTGTGAGCCAGGGTAAACATAGTGTGGAAACAATCATTTATTGTGTGAACTGGCAGACCATGCATACAACTCTCAATTATTGCGTTAACAACTGCTGAAAATAACACTGTAGCCATGACTGCAGAAACTGCTGCTAACCATATAAGTGATTGAAAAGTTCAGTCACCATACGTCCTTTCTCTACCCCTCCGATGAATGAGCAGAGATGAAATTTGAACCCAAGGCTCAAACTACATCTTGCGAGGTTTATGTGCTTCTCTGCTGCTAAAGGCAGAAGCTGCAGGTCTCCTCCCTTCATTTCCTGAGTAACGTTTATTTCAAGATGCGTAATGACATGATGTCATTACGCTTCCTTTCCTCACTCCCCTCACACTTGAATTGGAGTGAAGGGGCCAAGGAAGCTCTAAGGCTAATGACATCTCATGTGTTTTCTTTCACCAAAAGTTACTAGGGAAACATTGAAAGGAGATGTGGGGTGGTGGGACGTTAACATGGACTTCTGGCCTCTCAGGCCGAAGCCCAGCAGCTTTCAGACCTTGCATTCTCATATACCCTTGTTCTCTGAGGATGCTTGCCTACATGCTACAAAACCGCTGAAGGCTTCAGAGGATCTTGGAAAACATTATATGCAGGGTAATGATGGCCAGGCAGCATCTGGCTTCACTATCCTCCATGAGGTAACAGTGTACCCTATAGCTTTGCCATCACTGGCCTAGGAAATTCCGAGTTTGGGGGCAGTGACTGTGGAGGGAGGAATTTGTGGAGGGATTTCTCCTAGAATATAGGGAATACCACAGAGTTTGCTCTGTGAAGCTGCCATTTCCTCCAGAGGAAGTAGGGTTGCCAGGTCTCCCACTGTAGCAGGGGATCCCCTGGATTTTTTGGACAGCAACATTGCATGACATGCCTATGCCGCCCGGAAGTGATGTAGACACATCAGTGATGTTGGGGTGACACTCTGGTTTTTGGGCAAAACTCTACGCCTTGAGGCCAATTTTACCATAGAGTTTTGCCCAAAAAACGAGAGCATCACCCCCGACGTCACTGATATGCCTACATCACTTCCAGGTGACATAGGCATGGTGTGCAACATCGCTTCTGGGTGACATCACCACCTGTGATGTCGGCACATCGTGAGGGGACACTTCTGGCTCCCAGAATGCCCCCCATCCATTCCCCTGCCAGCATCTCTAAGGGACCTGGCAACCTTAAGAGGAAGCAATCACTATAGTTTGGAGATCAGTTCACAACTCTAAGATCAGTTGTAATTTTGGGAGAACCCCAGGCCCTAGCTGGAGATTGGCAACCCTAAAAACACACCCAATAGTCCTCCGGAGCTACGCATTGCAGGAGAAGATCAGTATTGGGAAGGCAAGCTGTTATTTCATGGACGTCTGTCCCCCATTACTCACTTTTATAATGAGGTACCCTGATCAGTTTCCTGGGAACAGATGAGCACAGAACACAGCTTGAAAACCACTAAAGCATGCCGCACTGGCTCCCAAAGTGCCTATTGTTCAAATGAATTTGAAATATACACTTCTGTATTCTCAAGACCAGTATTTTAAAAGATTGAATCAAATGTGTATGGTTAGTTGGTCCTGGGTTCAGTACCTGTGTTGTAATGCACAAACCAGGTAGCAAGCTTGTACATATTCTTATTTGCATGTTAATGAACACTGGGTGTAATATTTGCATAGCTGAGGAATAAAAAGTCTCTTCAAATTAAATCAGAGTGATACCAACGTGAGACTGTGTACATTTCCCCCCCTTTTTTAAACCTTGGCAGGTCGCCTACATTAGACACGTCAGTGAAGCAATCCTTCAGTCCTTCAGGAGATTACCATCTGTTTACGGAACACAAGGGCTTTGCAGGAACCTGCCTTGGGTAGTCAAACTGTTTTACTCTGAAAACAACACTGTGCCTTCCTTGTGGATTTTTAATACACAAAAGGTTTCCTCACAGGATAAGGGGAGGAAAAAGTTGCTTACTGCAGCATTTTTTCTCTAGACTTCTAGGAGACACGTTAGAGGTCTCTACTCCGCAATCTGTTAGGCCATCAATTCATTCCTGTCCCTCTGGTTAAAATATCAAGCAGGAATATAACTTGGTCTATACTTGTCTACGTGAGACCAGCTATGTTGCCTGTCATAGGGTCTTACAATGGGCAAACCTACAGATTACACAGAATGCAGCGATGCCCTTAGGTGATAGCGCTTTGGCCTAGACTGCAGAGGAATGTCTAATTTTTGAATCTTCCAGAAAAAACAAATACCATCAGAGAAAGCTAAAAATTTATCCATGGTGGTTATGTGTTTGTCACTCAAGTGCAGTCTTAAATGGTACAGTTCAGAAAGAATCATTACCCCAGTCTACCTAATTTTTCTGCATAATATGTGTAATGACATCTATTTCCAGCGGTAACAGTGATGATAAAGGGATATAGGGAAGGGAGGGATGACCTATGCTGAGTCCTCCTCCTATTTTTCTGATCAATATAATTGCCATGCACAAAAACCAAAAGCTGAGAAAAATCAGCTAAGAGTTATTTGAAAGGAAGGCCAGTAACATAAATAAGCAAGAAAGGTATAACCTTCTCACAGAAATGTTTGTGGATTATTATGCAGCACTGTGGCTCTAGTCTTGATTGTGGTCTCTATAGCATCCTTAGCAAAAAATAAATAAATACATAAAAATTAAGCCAACAATAGTCCCCAAAAGCATAGGCCTACCCAGGAGACACTGATACACAAAACAATAGAAAATGGACTATGGTGTGAGGGAAGGGCTTCATTCCCTAAATCACCATAATATTTATTCCCTAATATTTAGGGCTTACTTTTACAAAAACAACTTGGTTAACTGTCACTTCCTTGTCTAGAGGACCCTGGGATCTGTAGCTTTGTGAGGTGGAGGAAGGAGCAGGAGGACAATACTGAGCACCCTCATCAAACTACAATTCCCATAATTCATTGAGGCAAGCCATAAACATGAAACCGGCATAAAATTAACATAAATTTGTAGCTTTGGCATTAATGTCAAAGGACCGCTAGTCAGAGCCTTAACGTGCATTTTATGTCTCTTAAATCCTTTCCACATAGCATTAAAATTTACTGTATTAAAAAACAGCTATGATTTGTCACATAAAATCTAGGTACTTCCCATTAAGGAACAATTCTGCCCAGGTAATATCACATTTCCCTTCATTAAAACTCGAGTAGTCTGTCACTGAAATATGTGCCCCCCCCCCACTAGCCCATTCACTTGCTTTTATGACTACTGTGTGGATTTCCAGTGGTGGGTGGGCTAAAAATATTTTTTTTCACCATGTTTCTCTACCAAACCACAACTCCCGACTATTTCACAAGCTTTTCACTTATTATTTTCTTATTTTGATACTCTACAGCAATGCTTCCTTATCGCCGATGCTAGAATGCACATCTGTTTAAATCTCATTTACAACAGGTAAACGGCTACCCCCTTCTCACAATAAAGCAAAGTTATCAGTTATGGGAGACCAGGATATTACAGTGCTGTCACTTACCTGAGATTCATATAGGCACAGCACAGCAGTAGATGAAATAAAATACAGGATTATATATTTCAGGAAGGCTTTATAAAGAAACCCTTTGGCATGCACCAGAGCAGGCCTAAAACATTTTGATGCCTGAACATCACGAACTGTGCATGCAGTCTGATCAGCAGAAAAATATAAGAGCAAGATAAATCGATGACAATTTGGCATCCTTTTGTGGAAGCAGTTTGCCACCTGAAGTGGCCAGCTCCTACTTCTGCCTCAACAGCGTAGGCCCTGACCTACACTTCGGTGAAGAGAAAGGGGCTTTGTCTTACCTTTCCAATTAAGGCAGCAAACTGGTTATTGAGAGTCTTTATTTCGTCTTTCTCTTTGGTCCGTATCGCTTGGATGGAGGGATCAAAATCCAGGTTCAGGGGAGTCAGCAGTCGCTTGTTGTAGGAGACCTTGGGGTAGGCAGAACTCCCATATCCAGTGAGGTTCGAGGCACTGAAGCTGTGCCTGCTGGTGAGACCACCAGTGTGGCTGCTACAGGCCCCATATCTTGCAGATGGGGAGTACGACCGTTCTCTCCTCCTGCAACAAGCAGCCCCTTGTGAAGCAGGAGACCTGCTGCTGATGCTACTGAATTCCCGGGAACGGTGGCTAGTCATAGTGGGTACGAGACAGCCAGAAGAAGCACTGGGCCAGCTGGCTGCTGCTACTGAGACAGACAAGAAGCACCTTGGGGAGAAGAAGCGTAGAGTTAATTCCTGTCTGCGCTGAGCTCAGTTTAGCTAATGAATTACAAACACCTGTTCAGCTATGTTCATAAAGTAGGGAGGGTGTGACTGTTGAGGTAATCCAGATCAACCTGTTGGCTTTCTCTCCCTCTCCCTTCCTCCTTCCCTCCTGTCTTTTGTAGTTTGTTTGTGAGGTGAACACACATGCTCAGGCATTTGCAGAGGAAGGGGGGGGACTAAAACCAAAAATTATTACTCACTGGCATCTATCTACACTACACCCTCAGAGTGGGGCGAAAAGGGCTGTCTCAGCCTTAAACGTCAAAACAGAGGTTTGAAAAAAGAAGCGAAATCAACGCCACATTGGTAAACACAAAATCACACCAGAGCAGCCAGCGCAGAGTAGAACATGTAGGGATATCTTGGCCCAGTGCCCTATTTCCTCAGTAGTAACCAGTCCTAAATCATCAAAAAGAAGTGTATGATAAAAACCCATATGACAATTTGTTTTCTTGCTGAGTGCACAGGACTCCCACAAGTGCCTTCTGTCAGTCTTGGGCAACAGTTAAACAAGGTGGTTGCGGTTCATGATCACAAGTGTAGAATGAAAGATAGAGAAGATTGCCTTCCAGACTTTATGGATACACTGTGTGCGGGTGGTCCAGCAACTAGTGGGTTGGTTGGTGATGGTTGAAACTTTTGGAATTTGGCGGGCTATTTGACTATTGAATTTCACTAGTGGCTGATGATATTCTTATACATGTTTAATTTTTTTACTGGTTCTATTTTTTCTTTCTTTACAGTTTGATATTAGTTTTTACTTTTGTTGTAAACCACCCCGGGGATCTGATATAAAAATGGAAGGATGGGATAGAAATGTTTCAAGAAAAACAAACTTGTTGGTATGGGTGCCACATGGCTGTAGAAGAAGTACGACTGGGATATTCTAGGCAGGGATGCTATATTCTGGACCTAGGAAAGTCTAGGTTCTTCCATACTGCACTGCTCTGGTACCTGCTCTCTGACTCTAAGTCAGAGGCAAACTTTGCGAAGACCCACACCAAAGCATGAAGGGCTGTGTAGGGCACTCTAGAAGGGAACTATTGGATGTGGCTTATGGCACAGAATTGCCCAAAAGACTTGCCATCAGTGGCAGTCAGGCTGCCACCTCTGGGTGGGAAATTCCTGGAGATTTTCTGGTGGTCTCTGGGGAGGGAGCTTAGTGAGAATATACTGCCATAGTGTCTGCTCTCCAAAGCCGCCATTTCCCTCCGGGGAATGAATCTGTGTGGTCTGGGGATCAGCTGTAATTCCAGCCGATCCCGAGGCCCCACCTGAAGGTTGGCAACCTTAACTGACAGAGTGTGCTACTTTTTCTGTATTAAAACGTGGATTTTCAGCCTTCTGTATGGCTGTGGTCACACACGCAGTTTGTGGTGCTATAGTAGTGTTACCTGAGCGGATTAAATAAGCCCCTCCAGACGAGAACATCTGCCTACCGTGGCGCAGTCTTTGGCAGCCTGAGTTGTTCCGTAATGGAAGTGGAATGAACCGATACCGGGGAAAGTCAGGTATTAATGGATTGTTTGCAGTTCCCTCCAGGTTTTCAGATCTCTGAACTCTCCCATAGCAAAAGGAACCCAGAAGGGACGTCTGAACCTGCAGATTTGTTTCCACCGCTGGTTTTTTGTTTGTTTTTAAAAGTTTTTTGCCTATATGTGTGTACATCCACCTGCAATTTTAAAAAACCGACTGGGCAGCATGCTCTGTGGCTGAGGCGCTGCAGTAATGTGGATGCTTGACCATGGGATGGCTGCGTGGGAAATCCGCAGCAGAGTGTGCTGTCTGGACGATATGCCCCGCAACATTTTACTCAGGTACAATTAGAGGCGCCACCAGGGGTCTTGTTGTAGAAAAAGAGCTGCCGGAGCTCATTAGCATAACTCATTAGCATAACTTATTTGCATATGCCACGCCCCCTGACATCACCGGAAGTGACAGAAGGCCACACCCCCTGACATCACCGGAAGTGTGTCAGAAGGCCCGGCTACTTACCCTCCTGCTTCATCCTCATTCCCAAACGGAATGAGGATCGAAGCAGAGGGCGGGGTAAAGAAGGGGGCGGGGCTTCACCACGTGACCGCCCCGCCCCCTAGAGGTTCTCTTCCGGAGCTCCGTACCTGAGAGCTCCCCCCCGACTAGAGCCCTGGGCGCCACCATACCGCGCCAATCTGCCAGTGTGACTGCAACCCATGTGATAACACTGGGGTCACAATGCATTCCCATGTAAACCCTACTGAAACTAGTTGACTGTAAACAGGCATAACTCTGTGGCCTTTATCTACAAATGGGGAAGTTAAAGGGTGATACTCATTATTCGCAGGAGTTACAACGGAAAGAGAACTGACACAGTACTGTTGAAGGGGACACCTGATCACATGGAGATAAACGGAATTTAAGTTGTATGTTGTGAGAGAACATACTCATAGTTGTGCCTGCTCCCCCTTTAAACAAAAGCAATGTCTTTTTGTCTGTCTGTCTATCTTCATAATAGGGTTGCCACCCTCCAGGTGGCACTTGGAGCTGGAGAAGACTCTTGAGAGTCCCCTGGACTGCAAGAAGATCAAATCAGTCAATCCTAAAAGAAATCAACCCTGACTGCTCCCTGGAAGGCCAGATAATGAAACTGAAGCTCAAATACTTTGGCCACCAAATGAGAAGGGAGCACTCCCTGGAGAAGACCCTGATGCTGGGAAAGATTGAAGGTCAAAGAAGACGGGGATGGCAAAGGATGAGATGGTTGGACAGTGTCATCGATGCAACGAACATGAAACTGAGCAAACTTCAGAGGACGGCGGAAGAACGGAGGGCCTGGCGGGAGCTGGTCCATGGGGTCACGAAGAGTCGGACTCAACTGTGCAACTGAACAACAACAACAACTACATTTGATATCTGGAACACGTAGATCTGTCTCCCTGGAGCAAATGTCTGCTTTGGAAGGTGGACTTTATGGCATTATACCCTTCTAAGGTCCCTCCTCTCTCCAGGCTCCACCCCCCAATTCTCCAGGTATTTCCCAACACAGAGTTGGCAATCCTACATCACTCCTCTACTGTGGAATGAATATTTTGGAGGAGAATGCCTGCTAAGGATTTGGAAGTGAATAGTGAATATTCTAAAGGAAAACAACAGCAAACAGCTTGCTGGTCAGGTAAATGTGGATTCCTGCTTTTGTTGATCTTTCTGGGAATATGATCCCCAAAGCAGGTTTGGGAAAAGTGTGGACAGGAAGGTGTGGGGTTGCACACTTCCCCGCCCACATCTGGCATCACATCCAGCACCATTCTTCTTCCCCTTCCACATACCATTTCTTATTTAATTAGTAGTATATTCCTGTAGTGTCTACAGCAATATACTACAATTTTTTTAATGGCTGGAATTGGCAGTGTAGAGGGGAAATACTGTAAGCGATCAGCCTGTGCAGGAGGGCTATTGGCACTGTGAATGACTCAACATTTGTAGCAGCAATGAGAGTAGTAATGGGAATTGTCCTGGTCTGGATAGTTATTTTGGAAAATTTTGACACTGGGCAGCTTTTCACCCTTCTAATTCCCCTATGCCTTGACCTGAATTGGCACTGTGAATGACTCAACATTTGTAGCAGCAATGAGAGTAGTAATGGGAATTGTCCTGGTCTGGATAGTTATTTTGGAAAATTTTGACACTTTTCACCCTTCTAATGCCTCTATGCCTTGACCTGAATAGCTCAGGCTAGCCTGATCAGCTATAGTCAGTACTTGGGTGGGAAACCCCCAAGGAAGTCCGGGATCACGGCACAGAGACAGACGATGGCAAGTTAGTCTCTTGCCTCCACACTGGGTCGCCATAAGTCAGCTGCAACTTGACAACAACAAAAAAACAAAAAACCCTCTATTTCCTGTAGCTGCATAATTGGTAACTGGTCCCTCCCCTTTCCCTGTTTGAACTTGCAAAGATATCAGAAATTAATTATTTCTTTTGAAACAAATGTATGACCCCAAGCTGTCTTGTTCTGATTATAATGAACACTAATAATTGTGAGAATCTGAATTAAGTTTATCTCTGGTAGAGGTATGGCTCTTTGAAGAGAAAGCATGTTTGGCCTTTGCTCACTGAATTCTGTTGCTTTACGGCTTAACTATATTTCTGAGTGTCAGTTAAAAATTAAGTCAAGGATCAGTTCTTTTGCTTCATTGCTTCTTCAGATTCAGAGCTCTGAGGATACTGGGAATGAATAAGAACTGAATTTTAAAGAATTAATGGGGGGGAGATCAAAGGATTTAAAGGGCTTCAACTGATCGGCAGGTACCTTGTGGCTCACCTACCAGCTGGAGGGCGCTTTAAATCTTTTGGCAGGGAGGGTGAGGGGCTGTCGCCAGCCACAATGAGCAGGGGCAGCAGCACAGGCCTGAATTCCAAGTGACGAATTGCTGCTGGGAAAGGAGCCCCACATGTGCTGCGGCCCCCACCCCACTGGCAAAAAGACCCTTTAAAGGGCCTTTTTGCCAGCGGAGCTGTGGCCAGCGACAGCCCCTCTCCCTCCCTGCAAAAAGATTTAAAGGGCCCTCCAGCTGGTAGGCGAGCCACAAGCTAATTGCCGATCAGTTGAAGCCCTTTAAATCCTTTGATCTCCCCCCCCCCAATTAATCCTCCCGATGGGAGGATTGCGTGCTGGAATGATCAAACGGGGGAAAGTCCACAATTGGCCCGTCTGGAAGAGAAAACTCCAGACTTTAACTAGTATCTTTTAAATACGGCTCCGAAGTGTGGCAAAACAGGATGATCACGGAAGAGGCACGTTTCCCAGATGTTGCTGTCTGGTCATTACCTTTAAATCCACCAAGCATTCATGCCTGGCATGGATCTAAAGACCCATCTGATTGGGACCTTATTTAAAGTGGTATGATCTTAATTCTGTTCTCAAAACTGACCAGAAACTAATTGTACAAGGCAGTAGCATACAAGATTGACACTTGTCTCTCGTTTTTCTTCTCAGTCTCCCAGATTCTCTTTCCTCTTCAGCTTCCCTTGACATGTTTACTTGGAGAGTCCTTTGTATGGAACTAACAGGGGCTACATTTAAAAGGTTCGCTTTCTTTCATCTTCTGCCAAAAATCTTTCTAGTTTCCCATTTTTTCTTCATTTACTGTCAGTTATCTCCTTTCTCTGCCCTTCTGCTACAGGTTTCATGAGAGTTGTTCAGTAAGGTCTTCTCCAAGTATGCCTCTATGAGGGACGGTGAATATACTCTGCCTGACCTTATTACTTTCAAATATTCTTTAATGCTCTTCTCTTGGCTATAATGCATGAGGTCACTGGAGAAAGGGCGGAACAAAAATGAGATAAATAGCTAATACTGAAAGAGGAATGTTACCCTTTGTGTATAATTTTCAGATAATGATTGACTAGCACCATTAATTCTAAGATCTCAGATCTGATTAATTATGGACCTGATTCATTCACCAAACTTCACATTATTGTAGGGTTACCAAATCCATTTTTGGAAATTCCCATAGATTTGCGGAGGAGGGGGCTGAAACCTGGAGAAGAAGAAAAGTTGGATTTATACCCTGCCCTTTGCTCAGAGTCTCAGAGTGGCTTACAATCTCCTTCCCTTCCTCTCCCCACAACAGACACCCTGTAAGGTAGGTAGGTGGGGCTGAGAGAGTCTGAGAGAACTGCTCTTGAGAGAACAGCTCTTTGAGAACTGTGACTGACCCAAGGTCACCCGACGGGCTGCACATGGAGGAGGAGTGGGGAATCAAATCCAGTTCTCCAGTTTAGAGTCCATCACTCTTAACCACTGCAGCAAACTGGAAGGTGTAACTTCAAGGTGGAGTTTGGGGAGGGGAGGGACTTCAGCAGGGTGCAATGCCATACAGTCCACCCTCCAAAGCAGCCATTTTCTCCAGGGGAACTGATCTCTGTAATCTGGAGAGCAGTTCTGGGAGATTTCCAGAATCCTCCATTTGGCAATTCTATATTATTTCCAGCAATGCTCTTCCTATCTTATCCTCTACTTGCTCAAACATATGATTCCCTCCAGGGTTGCCAACTCCAGCCAGAGCCGGCTCAGGGCGGCTTACATAAAAACGGATAAGTTCCATTAAAACATAAGTTACAATTAAAACAATTCTAAAACCATCTATCATAATAAAGGGCTAGTAGTCGTTGTTGTTAATTTGAAAGTGGCAGCCAATATTCAACATTTGACACATGCATTCCCCTCTGCAAATACTGCACTATGCTGAACATTCTTCTCTAACTGCTGTATGCTGCATTTGTTTACTTAGCCTGACCAAAATTCATTTAAAACCCAACAGGGCATTTGATTAGAGACACAGCAGAAAATTGTCCTACCATATATCACCAATAGTTCATAACAAGCCTGCTGTATGTGAATTTGCAGGCATGTGCCTGTAATGTATGTACACTAAAGAAAGTATCCACCTGCCTTCCTCTGAGAGATGGAGCTTCTAGAAGCAAGGGGGGATGGACTAACATCAAAAAATGTCAACCTGGCAGCTCACAGAAAGAACGTTTTGAGGAGGTTTCCTCAAAATACAACATTTTAGCCCCGTCCAGTTAATCGTATCAACTCTTTTACACAAAGTCTATGACTTGGATCCCATCCCTCAGTTTCACTAGCAGTAGAGGTTCTGCAGGCACAAGAGGGGTGAGGGAAAATTTTGTCTGCTTCCTTTCACTCCCTGCTGCCACCCACCTCACATGACTTTGGGCCTGTACATTTCCCCCCCTCCCAATCTCTGGTGTCACCATTTTGTCACTTACAGGCACCTGCTGAGAGAAGAGGGAAAGGTTTGGATTCACCACTGATTTCCACACGACATAGAATCCAAGTCACTGTGTGACTGCGGTCACACGTGCCAGTTGAAGTGGAGGGGAAGCGAGGCTATTCCCTCAGGAGGAATTTGACACGCAGTTGCGAGATCACACAGCCCTCTGAAGCTGCAGGCACAGCCCCTCACTGTGTGATTAGACGCAACTGTGGGTGAGTCGTGGGGGGTTTTTTTGCGTTTGTTTCCCTTGCACATAAACGAGGAATCGCACCTCCACACTGAGGGCCCCCTATGGAGCATGTGATGATGTGCATACTGTGAAGGGGAGGGGAAACATGGCATGGAGTCAGGATGGCTTGATCAGACCATCCCGACAGCATGAGAGCGTGCTTGAGCGATCAGACACGGGAAAGTCTGCCTGTGGCCTGCCTTATCCGGATAACACTGGAAACCTAGGACAAATGTAGTATGTGTCAAATACAGCTAAATTTCAACCAAGTCTCTATTTGTAATTTCAAGGCTGCCATCCTACCCACAGTTCTACACACTGATTATCTTCAGGTTTGCTTCTGAGTAGACATGCATAGAATTTTGCAAAACTCATACATACTTAGCTTTACAAGACTGCCACTGGATTTACTTGAATTCTCCCCCAGTCTTCCCATTTTTTCTCTCCCCTCTGTATCCAGAATTTCACACAATTGTTTGGCCCTTCCTGGACCCAAAGATGCCAGGCTGGCCTCAACCAGGGCCAGGGCCTTCTCAGTAGCGGCTCCATACTGGTGGAATGAGCTCCTGGAAGACATCAGGGCCCTGTGGGACCTTTTACAGTTCCGCAGGGCCTGCAAAACGGAGCTCTTCCACCAGGCCTTTGGTCAGGAGCCGCTTCTAACAACTGAACTGTGGCAAGGCTCGCTCCCCCCTGGACTACTATCAGCAGCCTGTGTCAGACTGTATAAATAGTCTGATAAGCTTTTTTTCAACTCTGACGATACTCTTTTGTGGCCTACGGGGATTTCTATGTGACTTCATGCCGCCTTCAAATATTCACTACTAACACTTTATGATATGTTAACTGCTTATGATCATCTATATGTTAATTTATGTTTTTAATGTATTTTTAACTTTTTAAACTTTTTATGTAAGCCACCCTGAGCCTTCTTTGGTGGGGAGGGCGGGATATAAATTGAATTAAATAAACTTTCCATATGTTGACAGAAAGATTTTGACTCATATTTGTCTACCTTTTGCATGTCTATTTTTCAATACAAGGGGGCAGGTGATCACTTTCACAAAATGGGGCAACCTCAAAACCTTTTATATATTGGACTATCTCTTCTGAAACCATGATATAGCCTATAACGCTCATTCTGTCCCCGGACCAGAGTGTATAAGAAAATCCCATTTGAGGAATGCATATGCCCCTGCTGTAACAAAGGCATTTAAAATTTAAAACATATTATTTTCAACTGTAAAGCCTATAATAATCCCTGTAATCACTTCCGCTGCCCAAGTCCTTACCTCTCACTAGTAGGCAAGAGTTCATATTATGAAAAATCTCCTTGCGGATAGGCACCCAGAGGTAACATATCAAGTGGCTAGATATGGATGGCTAGCTGTAAGTATCACAAAATTAGAATAACGCAGCACATTAAATGTCAATCACCTTACTGTTAACTGTCTGTTTCTTAAGAATTTTAAAATGCATTTTATTGCTGTTTTAAGCTTCTTTTACCTTTATTTACAGGGGTTCTTCCTATCTATTAATTTTGTTGTGTTTAAAATGTTAATTGCTGGCTTCAGCCGTAAATAAAACTAAAACTAAAGACTCATATTTTGGGCTGAACTTAGTTTGCTGTATGCTTTAGCAAGGTATTTGATGGGAGGGGAAAAGGTTATGTTAAGTGACAGAAATGTCCTTCATTCAGGGAGTACCTGAGGCCCTGGCAGTGTGGGAGTGATAACTTGTTAGAAGGGTGTTTTCCCAGCCTTTCCTGTTTGTACTGCTACCCCGTAGTACCTATGCCAAATATTTAGGGCGATTTAGAAAATCATACATCTTATCCTTAACTGTCTATGGCCCCGGTCACACGGGCCGGATATTGCGGGGGGGAGGCGTGGCTGTTTGCCCCGGAGCGAACTACCGTGCGGCCGCCAGATCAAACGTCCCGCTGACGTCCCGTGGTTCGGGGGGAGGTGCCGATCATACGTCAATCCTGCGGCGTGGCAAAGAAGCGGTGCGGCGGGGGTTGTGTTGTTTTTTTAACCGAAGTGTGCGCATATGCTGTTGGGTGCTTGTGCACATCCCGTGGAGACTTGAGGAAAAAAAACTTTTCGCGACGGGACATGGGTGGGCACCAGATGCCACGAGCTACCACCAGAAACGTGATCAGACGCCCACCCTTGCCCCGCGGTTTCCGGAAACTAGTACCTCGGAGGTACTAGTTTTTTACGCTGCATCTTCAGCGGGAAGCCTCGGGTTAGCCACGGGAGCTCTATGCTTCCCAGATGTTGCAGTTTGATCACACCCGGAAAATCCGCCTATCTTCCATCTCTGTAGCATGGCTAATGCTCCGTGTGACCGCAGCCTCAGTTTAGTGAAAGAGTGGAAGAGCCAAAGAACAGGTAGAAGCAGCGAAACAAACTTGTTACAATGCTATTGTGAAGAAATTCAGACCTTCCACTCAAAGCACTTCAACAGTTTCTGAGCTGTATCTCATCTAGGAGTGCCAGGACCCCCCAGTCAATGGCAGGGGATGGGGGGTAGGGTTGCCAGCTCCAGGATGGGAAATTCCTGCAGATTTGGAGTGGGAGCCTGAGAAGGGCAACAGGGACCTCAGTGGGGTACGATGCCAGAGAGCCCACCCTCCAAAGCATCCCTTTTCTCCAGGGGAGCTGATCTCTGTAGTCTGGAGATGAGTCACAATTCCAGGAAATCCCCAGGGCCCACCTGGAAGGTTAACATTGCTTTTCTAAAACTTTACAAGAGTGCAACAATTTGTCCATTATTCTCACTTATACAATATTGCAAAAAAAAAAAGTACACATAGTCCAACATAATGAGTACCCGGTTGTGAACTCATTTCAACTTTAAAGTCTTCCTCAGACGTAATCCAATATTTAAAGGAGGTGTCAGCTTCTTAAATCCAGCTCAGCTGGCAGTCCAATGCTCCCTCTAAGCTGTGGAGTCTTGTGAGCAAAAATCCTACTTTGTGAGCTCCTGGCATTAAAGTTGTGAGCGAGTGATTGGGCCGCTGCATAAATTAGTTTGCTCTGGAGTCATCCTTCTGAGCCGAGACAAAAATGTGTGAGCTGGAGGCTAAAAAACTGCGAGCCAGCTCACACTAACTCAGCTTAGAGGGAACACTGGCTGACACCTCCTTTAAATATTGGATTACATCTGAGGAAGACTTTAAAGTTGAAATGAGTTCACAACCGGGTACTCATTATGTTGGACTATGTGTACTTTTTTTGCAATATTGTATAAGTGAGAATAATGGACAAATTGTTGCACTTTTGTAAAGTTTTAGAAAAGCAATGTTAATCTTATAAATGTTGTTCATATCACAGGGTTTGCTTGTGGTTTTTTCCTATGGATATCTGTGATCCCTTTTGTTTTGTTTTGTGCCCCACCTGGAAGGTGGCATCCCTAATTCAGCCCTGTCATGCTAAATAACTATTTCATTCAAGGGCCAATATAAGTTCATCTTGCTCAAAGTAGTGAGGGATCGATTGTGAAATCAATATAACATATGTAACCTGAGATTTCCAGAAGAACCTTTCCACAGAACTGATTTCAAGCATGTAAATGATTAAGAAGAAAAATAAAGGACAAGGGTGATCAGGTGTAGCTCTGAAACAGTGAACATCCAAATTAAGTATAAGCGGTGCACATGTGATTTTTTTAAAGCTAATTTTGAATTTTGGAGGACTTTTCCTTTTGTCATTTTAACCAATAATTCTATTAAACAGCTAATAAAAACTGTGAAAACAAAATACAAAAACTATATCTGGGAGGGAAGATGTATGGTACAGCCCAATCTCATCAGATCTCAGAAGTTGAACAGGGCCGGTACTTGGAGACCACTAAGGAGGACTCTGCAGGGGAAGGCAATGACAAACCTGCTCTGCTTCTCACTTGCATTGGAAGCCCCTTGCTGGGGCTTTACCATCACATCACGTGATCTGGACACTATACTTCTGTTGATACAGCCCAAAATCGCATTTGCCTTTTTAGCTACCTCATCACACTGCTGACTCATGTTCAGTGTATGATCTACTAAGACCCCGAGATCCTTTTCACACATACTACTGCCAAGACAATTCTCCCCCAACGTAATTATGCATTTGATATTTCCTACCTAAATGAAGAACTTTACATTTATCCCCACTGAAATTCATTTTGTTTTAGCCCAGTTTTCTAGCCGGTCAAGATCATCCTGTATCCTGACTCTGTCTTCTTCCCTATTTGCTACCCCTCCCAATTTAGTATCATCTGTAAATTTAATAAGCATTCCCTCTGTCCCTTCATCCAAATAATTGATAAAGATTTTTTTATAACTGTTTATGAAATTTCAAACTTCATCGTAATACATTAAGTACAGAGAGATAACATTAAATTTTCGATAAAATTGATTAAGTACAAAAAAGTACAGGAACAAAACTACAGAAAAACAAAAAATAAGTATTATTCAGTTGATGACACTGAGAGCCCTATCGAGTTAAAATGCTGCGCAACCCATTTTGTCTAACAAATCATTGATAAAGATGTTGAACAAAACAGGTCCTAGGACAGATCCTTGAGGCACTCGTCACTCCTCTCCAAGAAGATGACGAACCATTCACAAGCACTCTTTGGGTGGGATCTGTTGACCAGTTACAGATCCACCTGACAGTCATGGGATCCAAACCGCATTTTTCCAATTTGTCGACAAGTACATTATGTGGAACCTTATCAAAAGCCTTACTGAAATCAAGATAAACTACATTCCCCTGATCCAACAAGGTAGTAACTTTCTCAAAAAAAGAGAAGAGAAAGAGAAAGAAGCCTAATCTAAAGAGTACTTTCCCCATCACAAATGGCCAGCTTGTCTGGCCTCACGTGTGTGGGAGGGCACTGTATCCATAGAAGAGCCCTGCAGAGATATGTGTCTCCATGGAAGCCCACATGAAGCGAGCAAGAGGGCAATGTGAGAGGAGGGGTCAGAGGGGAGCTCCCAGGTTAAGACAAAGACAGGCATCCCATTCAAGAAGATAACTCCTGTACACACTTAGAGTCATGTAGCGCCCCCCAATTTCCAGGCATGCTGAGTCACTCAGTCCAACAGTGACTTGACAGAACATCAGTACATGTAAGACAATATCATCCAATACATCACCTTCAGGTAGTCATGATATCCTGAGAGCAAGCCTAAGCAGTTCTGCCCCAAACTGTGCATAGATTGCATGCATGGACACATGTATGGAGAGAGCAGGATCATCGCTGCTAGCCATGTATGTTCAGAATAACTCCTCCCAATCCTCAATTATCAGAAAAGAGCCTATGGCTACACAGTTCACATGCCTGTAGACTTCTTCATAATCTATGCTGAATTTACATAGGGAAACAAAATACAACAAACTGGAGATACACAGTAAGGGATAGCAATAAGAACAAAACTGCGTACAAAATGATTCACCAAAAATCTTCAGAAAAGTAGCATCTATACAACAAGAATATTTTATAGTCTCAGAGGTCAGAGATGCAGCTCATGTTCTCAGCCCCAGAAGGCTTGCCTTCTCTCTGCTAAGTATAGAAGCAGATTTGTTAGGTAGGATTAGTTTTGAGGACTTGATCAAAGACTCTGCAATCTTCAAGCAGTGGGGAAGATCATAAGGTTCTACTTTTTGAAGAAGCTTGTGGGCGGAACGTGATCGCGTGAAAGGGACTACAGGAACCTTTGTCTGGAATCATTTTTTCCCTGTTCTTTAAGTGTTTCCTGGGTGAACACTGAAGATTGATGTTACAGCTGTTTATTCATTCAGCCTTTTTCTGTATGGACATTTGTACTGCTATTTTGGATTCAATATTTTGAGACTATAAAATATCCTTGTTGTATAAATGCTACCTTTTTGAAGAATTTACGTAGGGGGCAGGGCCATCAGGAACAAGAAAACACAATCCTACTCTGCCCCATGTGTGTGCGTGCACTACACACAAACACAATGCATATACAATCCTACTGTGATCTAAAGGATGACAAAGGCGGGGTAAGGTTTTCTTGCCTCCTTGCCCATGGCAGTCATTGTGACCTGACGCCGCCCAAGAATGTGTGAATTTGCCCTGTCCTACAGACTTACTGCACTAAATTCTAACCATGCTTCTTCATGCAATTGGACCAGCCTTTAGGAAACAGTTAATTAGAAGAAAAGTGGCCACACACAGCGGAAGCACATTGTTAAGAAACCAGATGAATGAGCATGAAATTTAACAGCAATTAAAATTCAGTGGAAAGTCAGTGTAGTGTAGTGGCTAAGAATGTTGGGCTAGTTTCTGGGAAACCCAGGCTTGAATCCCCACTTGTGCCATGGAAACTCGCTGGGTGACCTTGGGCCAGTCACATTCTCTCAGCCTGACCTACCTCACAGAGACATTGTGAGAATAAAATGGAGGAAAAGAGAACAATGTCAGCTGCTTTGGGTTCCCATGGGGGGGGAGGTGGGGTGTAAGTGACTTAAATAAATAAATAAATAAATAAGCACATCTTAAAAAGTGATTTTTTTTTTCAAATTTCAATTTTCAAATTCATTTTTGAGGGAACAGTATTTCAGACCCCAAATATTAAATCTTGTTGATTCTCACCTCTCACTGGTACCTCCAAGTTACCCCTCATGCCATTCTTGAGGGTCTCCTCTACCCCTGGAGCAGCATTTTGAGGGGCCTAGTGGATTGCACTGGAAGGGGGTTAGACAAGAATGTTCCGTTTTGCTGACGAAAATGCTTTCCATTAGCAGAAATTAATGACCGGATCCAACCCACCCACTGTAGTATTTTACACCCCTCTACAGCCTCCCCATTTGCGAGTGAGAATTAGGATGAAAGAGAAAGAAAGAAAAATAATACCCAGTGACACCAGTCTTCAAGAATGTGAGAAAAATAGCCTTTAAAGACAGGACAGGATGGGCCTCCCTTTTATGTTTCACACTCCAGGAGGATTTCAGCTGCTTGTGGCCGTCTCACCCACATAATCTCCAGGAAATTTCAGTCATGAGAGGTAAGCAATAATAACACTAATTAGACAGGAATGAAATAACTCCCCTTCTTATTCTTCGGCTTGCGCTTCCTTCAGACATCAGCTGTATTTCTACAGCTCTGTGATATATCCTTTATGTAATACCAGTTATTTCAAAACAACACAGTGCCTCAAAACACAAAGATTGCACCTTATTTCAAAACATTGTGTCCAATTTACAGTGCAATTCTCTACATGCTTACTTGGGAGTAAATACCATTTAATTCAGTGGGACTAACTTCCAAGTAAGCATGTTTAGAATTGGTCAGCATAGCTTCTTTTGCCTCTCTTCACCCTGACTTTAACTAGATATAGGCCTATTATGCACAGGTGTTCTCCCTCACTTTCACCATCCATGTCCATTGGGTTTATCATTCTGCATTAATTTTTCTCCCTTCAGCTTTCTGGTTGCTATTTCCCTGGGTTTTCTGAGAGTGCTTTTGTGTTGATTTCTCCTTGTTTCACCTCCAAGCCGAAGGTAATTCAAGAGCATATAGATTCCCTTGAATTTCCCCCCCTTGCCCTTCTGCCGCCCCTCAAAGCTCACTCCCTGCCCACATGAAAGTTGTTTTGCCCACTCTACACCTTCCGCCATCCTCCCCCCTTCATTGGTGTGCAAGTTCCATTTCCCCATCATTTTTTTACAAGCAGCATGAGTCTAGCAATATGAGACTATTGCTAGTCTAAGATCACTGAATTAAAAAAAATGATGGGGGGGGATTTAAAAGGAGTTGCATTAGGTTTAGTTCCCTGCTGTTATTGACTTGAAAGTGGGACCAGAGAGGAGGCAAACAGCAGCATCCCCAGTGCAAAAAAAAGAAAAAAGGATTTCAGTGCTGCATGTAAACAAAATCATCAGTGCAGAATGAAACTGACATGAGATTAAAGAGAGAGAGACACTGGGATGGGAAGCCTAAAGCTTTGAAAATATTTTTTCCTTTAATGCTTTAGTGAACAAAGTTTGGGGAGGGGAACCATTTTGGCACTCTCTAGAATCCTAACATTAAAATGGTGGCTGAGCCACATGGACCGTCTGTGAACTGCTGAACTTAAGAATCACTTGGGATCAATCTATTTGATGAAAGGGTGCAATCCACACAAGGCAGGCTTTAAAAAACTGCCAGGATCATGACTAGTGTGCAGGACCAAATTAGATAATCACAAAGAGAAAACCACGCAAATTTGCAGGGAAGGGCAGGAAATTAGGAATTACTATGCAGCTTCACTAGGGCATCGGCAAAAATACCCCCCCCATTTCTTCAGTTTAGGGGCACAAGACTAAAAAAGCTCTCCAGAGCTTCTGCCAGAGGACTCCTCCCCTATACAAATTGCAGCCCCGTGCAAAGTGTGCTGGAGCTGCAGTTAACATTGCACAGGCACAGGCACACGCACCTTGCAATGCCAGTGTCAGTGGCTTCTGTCATGCATTCTGTACCCTCAACTTGTTCCCCCATATTATGAGATCATGTGCCTCTTTCCCATTTTTCACAGTGGCTGATAACACAACAGAGAACCCCCTAGTGCTTGGCAATATGGAAAAGGGGTGTTGCAGCTGCTTGCCAGTTTCAAAGCAAAGCCTTGTCAGTTTCAACAGTGGGTTTTCCCCCTTTACCTGAATTCCTTTCTGTTCCCTTTCATTCAACCTAATAACACTAAAATGCATGCATAAACCCTGAACCACAAGGATTTAAATGGAAAGTGCTTCCTGGATGCGACTGCGCAGCTGCAATATGGCAATTGCATACATTTTAAAAAGTTGGATGCCATCCCCCACACGTCAGAAGTGACGTTTCACCCTGATTTAGAAAAGTGTGGGTTTTTAAATTGTAGTTACAAAATAAATCCACTGGTGGGGAAAGAATGGCTTGTAAGGTGGGCACAGAACCAGAAGTTAAGATTAAAGGCTTACTGCTCTGGAAATCTGCAGTAAGATGTGCGTGTGTAATGGGCAATTGAGGAAGCCACAAGGCTGCTGTTGAAAACATCTGGATTACATCTCCTGTCTAGGGATGGTCTTTAGTTTCTCATCCCTTCTATTCTCGTCCCTGATCCCAAATTTTGATTTCGTTTCTCCCCTGTGGAAAACGAACCCGTGATTATTTTGGCACCTTTTTCTGTTTCCTTCTCTTAAGTTTTTCTTGTGAAATATATTTGTGTTTCAGCATTATTTGTGCATCAATAAATCAGTATTATATGTATATGTTACATTTTAGGGATAAACACTGTATAAATTGGGACATACAAATTGTACAACACGTGTACAAACTGTACAACACAGTACAACTGAAACTAGAGAACCGTCAGCAAAATTTGGAGAACTGAAATAGCTGACAAACTTATAAGTGAACAAGTGGGAACACTCAAGGACTTAAGAACATAAGAGATGCCAATGTTGGATCAGGCCAAAGGCCCATCCAGTCCAACACTCTGTATCACACAGTGGCCAGAAATACCAGTGCCATCAGGAGGTCCACCAGTGGGGCCAGGACATTAGAAGCCCTCCCACTGTTGACCCGCCCCAAGCACCAAGAAGACAGAGCATCACTTGCCCCAGAGCCCCTATCTATACCTTGTGGCTAATAGCCACTGATGGACCTCTGCTCCATATGTTTATCTAATTCCCTTTTGAAGCCGTCCATGCTTGTAGCCACCACCACTTCCTGTGGCAGTGAATTCCATGTGTTAATCACTCTTTGGATGAAGAAGTACTTCCTTTTATCCATTCTAACCCGACTGCTCAGCAATTTCATGGAGTGTGCACGAGTTCTTGTATTGTGAGAAAGGGAGAAAAGTACCTCTTTCTCTACTTGCTCTTTCCCATGCATAATCTTATAAATGTCTCCCCTCAGTCGTCGTTTCTCCAAGCTAAAGAGCCCTAAGCGCCTTAACCTTTCCTCATAGGGAAAGTGTTCCAACCCTTTTATCATTTGAGTTGCCCTTTTCTGCACTTTTTCCAAAGCTATAATATCCTTTTTAAGGTATGGTGACCAGAACTGCACACAGTATTCCAAATGAGGTCGTACCATTGATTTATATAGGGGCATTATGATATTGGCTGATCTGTTTTCAATACCTTTACTAATAATCCCCAGCATAGCATTGGCCTTTTTTATTGCAGTCACACACTGTCTCGACATTTTCAGTGAGTTATCTACTACAACTCCAAGATCTCTCTCTTGATCAGTCTCTGCCCGTTCAGACCCCATCAATGTGTATTTATATTCAGGATTTTTGGCTCCAATGTGCATCACCTTGCACTTGGCCACATTGAACCCCATTTGCCATTTTGACGCCCACTCGCCCATCCTTGACAGATCCCTTTGGAGTGCCATTTCCCTATCATCCCTATCATCAATTCCCTATCATCCTTCAGTACTCCTTTTACCCCTTGGTCATCCAAGGGCCCCACTGCCTCCCTGGGTGGTTTCCTGCTTCTAATGTATTTGAAGTAAGTTTTATTGTTGGTTTTTACATTTTTTGCTATATGCTCCTCATATTCCCTTTTTGCCTGCCTGACCACAGACTTGCATTTTATTTGCCATAGCCTGTGTTCTGTTTTATCAGCCTCACTGTGACTAGCTTTCCACTGCTTAAAGGAATCCTTTTTACCTTTTACTTGTGGGAGACATCTCATTTTCCCCTTCCCCAATATTTCCTTTTTCTCTTTCTTGAAAGCCCCCATATCTTCTTCCTGTGTTTTATTTAAACCCATGTTTTGTTTTGTTTTTAGATTTCCGATATTTCAGAAAACCTGTGATGTTTTTTCAGGTTTGTAGAAAGATCTGTCTTGTCCATTCACAGCTCCAGTCACTGGATTTAAGTATCCTCAGATTTGGCTGACTTTGCTATTAGAATATATGATAGAAAAACAAATGAAATAGGGAACGCCCACTCATCTCTGCTAACATGTAGTACATTGCAAAGTGGTATGACATCACACTACAAGTTTCTCTGCTTTGCTTCTGGAGGTGGAGAAACTTGAAGCACTGTGATGTCACGTCATGTGTCTTGTTTTATTGAATGTTATCTGGTAAGAGGAGAGACTGGGGGATGTATTTTTTTTCCTTTTTTTAAGCAGCAGACATGCCATTTCTATGTAGTTCTGGCATGAGTCCCACATCGTTCAGCAGAATGTATTTCTGAGTAAACCTGCATACGCTCAGACTTTGTGGCTTCGTTTAATTCTATTTGTCTTCAGTTTCTAAAGGGTAAACATCAGAGCCGAACTGCACACCATTGGCTCACCCATCAGCTCATGAATCACAGCTCCCCCTACCCCACCCACCTGTCGCCATGCTTGGAATCCTGAATCTAGTCAAACCCCAGGATCTTGACATGCTTCAGCACTCCCTGGTTTTACATGCTGTAACCGAAGGCAGGATCCTTCTTGCCAACATTATGTCATCTCCTTTGCCGAATGATAGACTTTTATCATGGCCTTTTCTGTCATTGTCTCTTAATTTACAGCATGGATAATGACAGGTTACACTGCTATGGTGGACGGTGTGCTGGAAAAGTGACTGGTTTATGAGAGCACATTGCTATTTATGAGGCTGTATGTGTACCTGCTTGCAGATCATGTGTTTAGAGACACCTAAAACACACACGGTAGGGTTTTACATATACACACAGCAGTGAATTGCCAGCGGACCCAAGATTTTGTCTCCTAATTTGATGAGCATTACTAGTGACCACCTTCACCCAAAAGTCTCAGTTCTTATGACTGGAGAAACCAATGTGCTGTGACTTAATTGTAGCATGCGGGCACTTGGTTATATGTAAAGCTAAGGGCACATTCACACGAAAACTTCAGAGAGTGGTAGTAGGGCTGCCAACCTCCAAGTGGGGCCTGAAAATCTCCTGGAAGTCTAACTGCTGTCCAGATCAGGTGGGTAGCTGTGTTGGTCTGAAGCAATAGAACAGAGTTTGAGTCCAGTGGCACCTTTAAGACCAACACGAAAGCTTATACCCAGAATTAAACTTTGTTGGCACTCAAATTTTGTTCTACTGCTCTCCAGATCATTTCCCTTGGAGAGACTTTTGATAGTGGGCACTATGGCACTATACCCAGCTGAGGTCCCCCCCCAATCAGCCCCCCCCCCCAGACTCTACATCCACACCTCCAGGGATTTCCCAGCTTAGAGTTAGCAACTCTAATCGACAACCCTGTAGAGTGATTTTTATGGGGCCTAAACCCAAATACACAAGAAAGGTATCATAAGCCAATGTGAAATGGCAAAAACAGTAAGTTCTTCACTAGTACATTTTAATTAACCAATTTATTAAACAAGTGTCACAATAGTGTTAATAAGCATGTGTGTTAGTATATAGAAATGTGTCTGGTGTCCAAGCATTTGTCATTCGTTCCCATGCCGCTGCATTCATTGACCGAATATTCTGGATCAGATGTGCAGGGGATCCTTATATTAGATGTGCAACGAGAGTTTTGTGCCTGGCCACAAGCAAAAGAGATCCAATGTGTGTCTGGGAGGCACAAAACTCATATTGCACATCTGCTACAAAACCCCTGTGTTGTTCTCCAATAAACATGAGTATTTAGTAATATGCAGTTTGGCCTCCCAGTTTATGACAAGCACAAACTTGGTTAATTTTGGAGTTTCTGCGCGCCCTCTCTCCTTCCTGCTTGCACCATAGTGTGCTTGAAGCAAGCCACAGACCAAGCAATATGCATAACGCAGCCAAGGAATTAAGCATATAGACATTTTTCACCCACTACATGTACCCCCCGCACATCTCATTCTGTCATCTTGTTCATTCTCACATACACACCCCTCTTGTTCTTTCTTTATTCTCACACAGACACGAGACACACACCCTTGTTCCTCCTGTCTCATTAATTCTCATACATATACACACCCCTCATTCTCTCTCACACACAAATGTTGCACCTCACTCATGCTGCTGGCAGCTGCCTCCACTTCTTTCAGGGCAGTGCAGTTAGGGTTGCCAGTCTCCAGGTGGTAGCTGGAGATCTCCCGGAATTATAGCTGGTCTCCAGGTTTTTGTGTTTTTATTATTATTTTGTATTTTAGCATTTATATCCCGCCCTCCCCGCAGGCGGGTTACATAGATCAGTTCCCCCTGGAGCAAATGGCTGCTTTGGAAGGTGGAGCCTATGGCCTTATGCCCCATTGAGTTCCCTCCCCTCCCCTCCCCAAACCACATCCTCTACTCCCGACAGAACAGTTGGGGCAAGTGGCCCAAAGGGCGGCCACCACTGAGAAGAAGCAGACTCAGTGTAGGCTTCTCGACTGCTTGGGGCATGCAGAGGACTCTGCCATTTTATGCAGCTCTATTGGTGGCCCAGGCTAGCCTGAGCTCATCTGACCTCGGAAGCTAAGCAGGGTTGGCCCCGGTTTGTACTTGGATGGGAGACCACCAGGGTAGTCCAGGGCTGCAACGTGGACACAGTCAATGGCAAGCCTCTTGCCTTGAAAACCCTACGTGGTTGCCGTAAGTCGGCTGTGACTTGACAGCACTTTCCATCATCATTAGTTGCAGACAAATGCAGTTGCTCCAGCCTGAGTCACTGGGATCCCACTTCCACTGGTACTTGAATCCTCCTCTCTCTGAGACCCAGTTTGGTGTAGTGTTTAAGAAGAGCATGGACTCTAATCTGGGAGAACTGGGTTTGATTTCTCACTCCTTCACTCCTCCACATGCAGCTGCTGGTGTGACCTTGGGTCAGTCATAAGTTCTTTCAGAGCTGTTCTCTCAAGGGCAGTTCTAGAGAGAGATCTTTCAGCCCCACCTACCTCACAGGATGTCTGTTGTGCGGAGGGGGAGGGAAAGGAGTTTGTAAGCCACTCTGAGATTCCTTCGGGTAGTGAAAAGCAGGGTATAAATCCGATCTCTTCTCTTATTCCATCCCCAAATTACATCCAAAATGTCACACATGCAGTGTTGTTGTTCAGTTGCACAGTTGAGTCCGACTCTTTGCGACCCCATGGACCACATCATGCAAGGCTCTCCTGTCTTCCATTGTGCTCCGGAGTTTGTTTAATTTCATGTTCATTGCATCGATAATACCACACAGGAAGTACAGGGATTTATAAACACTTTGGGATCCAGAGACCACTTTGTGCATGCACACAGAACACAAATATGCACAAACAACCCCCAGAAACTGATTGAAGAATTGAGGAAGCAGAAACAGGTTATCATCAATGAAAACTAAATATAACCAAACACATCTTATTTGGGCAGGTGTCTCCAAAGCAAACAACAGTCAACTCATAATCCTAGTGTGACAGAAACTTTGGAGGCCTGCAGATTCACTACACTTCTGTCTGGAAATGCCCAACCTCCCGCCAGTGCTTCTTTTTAGCCCTTTCCACAGTCTAGCCCAGACACGTCAAACATAACAGCTAGGGTTGCCAAGACTATCTTCGCCGGGAGCGGGGGGCTCCTGGCCGGCGTCTTTTGCGCACGTCACCCGGACGTGACGGGAGGACGCCAGGCACGCTGGGGGCGGGGCCGTGGCCATACAAGAGAAAACCATAGAGTTTTCCCTTATATGGCCGTGGCCCCGTACCCGGCGTGCCCACGTCACTTCCGGGTGACGCGCACATTGGGGTGGAGTTCCCCCTGGGGCCCGATCCGGTGGCGCCGGGGAACGGGCCTCTGGGGCGGGGTTTTCCCCACCCCCCGGGGGAACTTGGGATCCCTAATAACAGCCCGGGGCTGGAACCAACCCATCCAGGGTTCTTATCCAGCCCGTGAGCAACTGGAGGGAACCAGTTCAAATGTGGACCAGAAGGGCCTATATGAGGGTATTATACCCTGTGCTGAGGTACCGCCCTTTCCCCAAATGCAGGCCCACCCCAGGATCCTCCCCCAGATCTCCAGAGACTGTTCAACCCAGAGTTAGCAACCATAAGGCACAAAGAGGGCTGGTTTGGTTCCAAGCTCTGCTGAAGAGGGGTATGGGTCACAGTCAGTAGTAAAATATCTCTAGTACCTGGCATTACATTTTCTGTCACACATGGCCCGGCCCAACAAAGTGACATTTACATCAGATCTAGACTAGTACATTCACAAGAAATGAATTCAACACCTCTGGTCTTGCCATTTCATTTATCCTGAAACCAGGTAGTGTACCACCACTGAGAAAAGCAGCTGCCACATGGATGTCTGCATGGGGGGGTGTATGTAAATGGGGTGTGTGTGTATTTTTCTGCCAAGCAGGTAAGGAGAACTTTATTATACATCAAGTCCAGTTGTGAGGTAAAAGTTTCAGTAAAATGGAGGCATCTATTTTCTATTTCCTTCACCCTCTCTTTCCAGCAACAGACATGGCTAGATGGACATTCTGCCAGCTGTGTGACATTTTGGATCTACTTTCCAACAAAACCATTCTGTAGACTGTGGGAAATGTATTGTCCAATTCAGTTCAGTTCTTGGAACTATGGGTGCCATCGTAGCAGTCCTGTGTCGAAACGAGGCACAAGAGGCCATTGGCAGAGCTGGAGGAATCCCAACCACCTGGGAGGCTAGACTGAGTTCCTTACAAGGGGAATCTGCCTTAGAAGAAGAAGAGATTGGATTTATACCCTGCCCTTCACTTTGAGTCTCAGAGCGGCTTACAAACTCCTTTCCCTTCCCCTCCCCACAACAGACACCCTGTGAGGTAGGTGAGGCTGAGAGAGCTCTGACAGAAACTGCTCTTTTTCAAGAACAGCTCTTATCAGAACTATGGCTTGCCCAAGGCCATCCAGCAGGTGCAAGTGGAGGAGTGGGGAATCAAACCCGGTTCTCCCAGATTAGAGTCAACACACTTAACCACTACACCAAACCACTACACCACTGCAAGCATTTGCTGTAGGCTGCTGCCCTGCCCACCCTCCCACTGGGGCACCACTGAAGTAGCTGGTCACCTTTCGGAGCCAAGCAGGAGTTTTCCAGGCCTGTATACCAGGCACAGTTTAGGGGCTGGTTTGGCCATAACTAGAGATAACAGGAACAGGGCGGGTTGCTCAAGACAGGTAGGGAAAATTGGCAGGCACCTTGAGGCACTGAAGGAAGAAGGGACATTCCTGAAACATCCCATCATTTGCTGGCTGGAGCAGCAAGGTGTAAGGGGGAGCGGATGTCCTTGGGGCTGAGCACCATCAGCCAAACACTTAGTCAGCTGCGCAGCACTTTGGGGGAGGAGGAGGATAAAGCCTGACACCGCTCTGGGAAGTTAACATGCAGGCAAGAATGTTAAAAAGTCATCAAGCATGCTGGCTAAGTTTGGAGTCAGAATTCCCCCGAATATGGATAGCTGCAGTTGCAATCCATCTTAAAATTCACTGTATTTATCCTGAATATGACAACTCCTCTAAAAAAGGTTATATGCAAAAGGTATTTTATGACTGTACGTAACTGTAAGTCATATTCAAATTTAAGATGGCCCTGTCTTTTTTCTTGATGGCACACGTGGGAAAACCTAGGCTTCATTTCAGGTAAATAGGGTACAGAGAAATTTGATGACACCCAGATCAGCCATTTAATAAAGCCTAGTTTAAATCATAGCGCCACGGTGCCTCAGAGGTTAAGATGCTGAGCTGCAGACTGGAAGGTCTGTAGTTCGGCAGTTCGAGATCCTAGTGCTGCGTGACGGAGTGAGCTCCCGTCTCTGGCCCCAGCGCCTGCCAACCTAGCAGTTTGAAAGCAAGAAATTGCAAGTAGATAAATAGGTACTGCTTTGGTGGGAAGGTAACAGCGTTCCGTGCGCCTCAGCATTTAGTCATGCCGGCCACACGACCACGGAAACGTCTTCGGACAGCACTGGCTCTTTGGCTTGAAAACAGAGATGAGCACCGCCCCCTAGAGTTGGATTTGACTGGCTTTCAAGCAAAGGAAGCCTTTAGTTGTTGTAGATTTTCCAGGCTGTATGGCCGTGGTCTTGGCATTGTAGGACCTGATGTTTCGCCCGCAGTCAGGTCCTATAATGGCAAGACCATGGCCATACAGCATGGAAAATCTACAACAATTAATGAACTCCAGCCATGAAAGCCTTCGACAACATAAGGGAAACCTTTACCTTTAGTTTAAATCATATATGGCTGTCTCATACCCTTATTAGTGGGGCACTGGTGCAATCAGGTAGCTGATTACCATTGTGTTTGTATTTATGCTTTGTTATGGCCAATGGCTAATACAATAAACTTGATGATGATGATGATGATTACCATTCATTGATGTCTGAGTCTTTAAATAGAGCTACAAGGAAAAGACACCAAACCCGTTTCTCTGGCCAGTATCAGGTGGGTAGCCATGTTGGTCTGAAGCAACAGAATAAAGTGTGAGTCCAGTGGCACCTTTAAGATCAACAAAGTTTAATTCTGGGCATAAGCTTTCGTGTGGTATTGGAAGAAATGTACATGCACACGAAAGCTTATGCCCAGAATTAAACTTTTTTTTTTTGGGGGGGGTGCATTTTTTGGTGTGTGTGCGCCTGTACCTGGAAGTCATGGCATCCTCTGGCGACTCCTACTGGGGCATGGAGGATGTTCAGAGAAGTGACTTGATAGCCTGCCTCTGCCTCCCATCCCCAGTGTTCTTTGGAGGTCTCCCATCCAAATCCTTGCCAAGGTCAGCCCTGCTTAGTTCCCAAGCTCTGACGAGATAGGGCTTGCCTGGGCTATCCAGGTCAGGGCCCCAAAATTAAACTTTGCTGGTCTTAAAGGTGCCACTGGACTCAAACCTGGTTCTCTGGCCAGTATGTTATTCCCCTGCTCCCTTGTCTCACCAATTTAGACATCTTCCACATTCTGAATGAAGAAGATTAGGGTGCATGGACTAATATGGGAGAACAGTGAGATAAAGCAGAAAAGATAGGGCTGTTGCTACAAGGGCATGTGCACGAAATAGACCCTTTAGAACTACACCAGCCTCCCTCTCTGAATTTCCAACTGTCATTTTAAGAAACAGTAAGAACTGAATGTTACATGTACAATGCAGCCACAGAGCTGCTGTTTAGAAACTGGCTAGTATAACTTTAACACCAGTGTTGAGGGAAGAAGGTAGGCTGCGGAGCTTTATGATGCCAACCATACCCCTGTCTGTCCCTGACACATACCCGAAGCCACTCAAAATAACAGCATGGGATTGATGTGGTTTGGTGTGTGTATCTCCAAATATAGTGGCACTGGTTTGAGTCACCATCCTAAACCTTTCAGGAACAGGGTTTAGGTTTGAACTATGAGGATCTCGGAATTCTGAATTTCATGCCCAGTTCCATTTTCTGAGATTGCGTTGTGTTATTAATGAACACACAAAAATGCATAGGCCTGACTGATGCTGGACCTGTCTAGTGCCACCTGCTGGCCTATTAGTGCTAAATTTAAAAGCAGCAAGCATGCTACTGCATGCTGCCTTTACAGGCATCTGTCAAAGTCAAGAAGCAGAATCCTGAGGGATCTGAACCAACTCATTTCGTCAGATTATGAAAGTGTATGGGAATTTTTGTGCTTAGACTGACAGTAGGAATTGTCGTACAACAATAATATCAAGTTTTCTATTTGATATTCTCTAAATCTTATCAAGCAAACTCCGGAGCACAACGGAAGACAGGAGGGCCTGGCATGATGTCGTACGTGAGGTCACGAAGAGTCGGACTCGACTGTGTGACTAACAACAACAAAATCTTATCATCACCAAACAATCGTAATTTTCTAGTCCAGGAAAACAAAGTTATGTGGCCAGAATACATTATAGGAGAAACAATGGCTGCACCAGTAGGCAGGAAAAAAGAAAAACCCAGTGCAAGGTGAAAAGATCTATTGAAGTTTTCTAGATCCCTACGCGTTTTGCTGTAGGCTTCATCAGAGGATCGTGTCTGGAGTTTTTCAGTTTCCACTGGAAAGTGCACCTGGTTTTTCTTTTCCCCAGAATACATTATATACCTTAAACATTGCAAATATACTTTAATGCAACTGAGCACATTTGCAGAGTTTTGCTTCCTTTGCCCTACTTAATCAAGTCATACTTTCTTGGAGGACAAGGATGAAAGAAAGCAGCAAAGATCATAGTGACATGATGAATGACGGATGACAAGTGCTGTCAAGTCACAATTGACTTATGGCGACCCCATAATGTGGTTTTCAATGCAAGAAAAGAGCAGAGGTGGTTTTCCCTTGCCTGCTTTTGCATAGCAACCCTTAACTTCCTTGGTCTCCCATCTAAGTACTAACCGGGGTTGACCCTGTTTCACAGCCAAGGTCTGATGAGATCAGGCAGCCTGGGCCATCCCAGTCAGTGATTAATAGCATGGAAATAGGCAATCTGGAGGGAAGCACAACTCCTAGGCTCATAGCTGCTTGTGCTAACTACAGTCTTACTCATACCTGAGGAGACTTGTGTTACACAAAGGCAGGGAGGAGAAATATTTATAGGCTGCAGGTACCATTCAACAAAACTCCTTTCCTGTTTCTTGTAAAAAAAAAGGGCAGATATCTCCATTCTAGTTGATAAGATTATTTTCTCACATACAGGAAAAGTACAACATACCATCAGTCAGGGCTTTTTTTGTAGAAAAATCCCAGCAGGAACTCATTGGCATAATAGGCCACACCCAACAGCAGAAACTCATTAGCATATTAGGCCATACCCCTGACCACACAGCTTATTAGAATATCAGGCCACACCCCCCCACATTCCCTCGGCTTGCCTGGGTGCCCCGCGGCTGCGGGAAGCCCAGGCAAGCGAGCCCTTGGAGGGAAGGGAAGGCACAGGGAGGCATTTACCGTAAATGCCTCCCTGATCCTACCAGGGCCCCCCCTGGCCCTCCTGCCTCGGAATTGCCGGGGGGGTCACTCTCCAGGCCTTCCCTCTGTAGCCACGCAAGCGCAGAGGTTTTGGCTGTAGTGGGCGTGGCCAACTCTGAAGCCAGCCGGAACTCCGTTCCTGTGCGTTCCTGCCCAAAAATGGCCCTGCCATCAGTACAGAAGGTACTATGATAATCCTTATATCCAAATGTGTATACTGATATGACCACATGAGTGGGAACCTCCTAAGGACTTCTCAGCCTGAGGGATTCATTTTTTTGCCGACCGCTATAATGTGTCCCAGAACAAAATTCCCTCTGCTCCCCTCTCACATTTATCCAGTCAGCCCCCCAATCATATGACTTGCCTGGCTTCATTGACCCTAGAGTGACCAGGCCTGAGGTTGCGAACTCCAGGAATGGAGATTTCTGAAGATTTGGGAGTGGAGGCTGGGGAGAGCAGGATTTGGGTATGGGAGCAACCTCTGGTAGGTATAATGCGATAGAGTCCATCCTCCAGGGCAGCCATTTTCTCCAGGGGAACTGATCTCTGTAGTCTGGAGATCAGCTGTTAAATCTGTAGTCTGGAGATCCCTACTCCCCCCATGTAGTACGTTTTATCCCACAGTTCCTGGGAGGAGCTCAGACCAGTGCAACTCGTTATCCCTTTTATCTTCACTACAACCTTGTGAGGTAGATTAGAATAACATGTTCTTAAATTGCCATAATTTTTCACTATAAAGGGAATTTTGAGGCAAATTTAGAGGTTCTTCTTCACTTGAGACATCAGAAGAAACTAAGGAAAAGCTCTAAGAGTTTTGTGGCCGTAAGGCTCTTATCATGTTTATATGCCATTTCAGAAATAAAAAAGAGGCTTTTTTGTGTGTGCAAATCATGAGGTTGTGTGTATGGGATCAATTTAAAGGGGCCATTTAAAAAAAATTATTTATAGTTTTAAGATGATGTACATACAGTCTTCTTGTACTACATTATAAAGTTGAAAGTCTTAGATATCAGTATCTTTGGGGGCATTTTTTTTACCAGTATATACTAAGCTCAGAAAAATAATGCTGGGTGGCACCCAATTAACAACCACTTCCTCGTAGGCTTTGTAGTTACAGTGTAAAATTTCCATGAGACAAAGTCTTTTCATTGGGGAATACTTTGAGGATTTAACATGGATCTTGTTTAGTCACTGTTCACCTCTCTACTTCACCAGGAGAAGTAAAGAAAAGCCGCCATAGGATTATCTAATCCATTTTGATTCACATCCATAATCTGATTCATTGTCCTCATGCATTATTTTCAGCCCCTGGGGCCAAATTAGTTCCCCAGCGGTTGGTAATTCACGCCTTCAGCAATGCTACTTAATGCAAAGCCTGTCTGCACTCTAAGTCACGGTTGGTTTCAGATTTGGGGAGGGAAAAGGGAGGGTCGGCCAAGTTTATAAATCATTCTTGGATACATTTTAAATATAGTTGTTGAAGCTACTTTTTCATAGCCCAGAATAACTAGAGTAGTGATATCAAAGTATGTTAATTAAACAGTTAACCTTTAAATAAACAAGCAGAAAAGGTGTCTGTGCTTTGGGATGCTTGTCTATAGTACCACAGCCTATATAAATGTGTATAATAATAGTCACTTAAGCCTGTAGAACCAGTGAATTGACCAGAAATAAACCTGCTTCTGAGGAATAATGGCATGGGGGTCTGAAACACTGAAGAGACTACACTTCCTAAATGACACCCCTGTCAATGCTATAGATTAGAACTATGGCCTCCTACTAAAAACAAGAATGCCTTCAATTCCCACAGGTCCTCATGAAGACCCCATTCATTCATTCATTCATTCATTCATTCATTCATTCATTCATTCATTCATTCATTCATTCATTCATTCATTCATTCATTCATTCATTCATTCATTCATTCATTCATTCATTCATTCATTCATTCATTCATTCATTCATTCATTCATTCATTCATTCATTCATTCATTCATTCATTCATTCATTCATTCATTCATTCATTCATTCATTCATTCATTCATTCATTCATTCATTCATTCATTCATTCATTCATTCATTCATTCATTCATTCATTCATTCATTCATTCATTCATTCATTCATTCATTCATTCATTCATTCACACCTTTAAGACCAAGTTTTATTCAGGGACAAGCTCTCCCTCCTCTGCGAGGACAGATCTGCACTCCCCCCCCCCAATAGCTAGCAATCCAAAACAGTCCAGTGGCACCTTTAACACCAAGTTTTATTCAGGTACAAACTCTCCCTCCTCTGTGAGGGCAGATCTGCATGTTCCCCACCCACCAATAGTTAGCAATCCAAAACAGTCCAGTGGAGCCTGAGCGGTGCGTGTTGCCTTCTGACTCACTTCCGGTGATGTCAGGGGGTGTGGCATATGCAAATAAGTTATGCTAATGAGCTCCTGCACCTCTTTTTCTACGAAATGACCCCTGATCACTGTCAAAAGTGTTGTGTCATTCATTCTCTGAATTCATATTCCATCATTCCACTGAGGAGCTCAGGATGAGGTACATGGATTAGGCTATTCTGTTTCTCTCCTCACAACTCTGTAAAATAGGTTAGACCGAGATCCTGTACAGAGTTACACCCTTCTATGCCCACTGAAGTAAGCTTATGACCCAAATGGGGGTTCAAACACAAATCTCCTCACTTTAATTCTCTAATCACAACACTCTACTGGCTCATAAAATAACTTCATGGTTTTGTAAATCTTACGTGAAGATAGAGATTAAAAATGAAATTTTTGATGGCTAATTCCATATAAATCCCATGATGCAGTGTGACCGCAATAAATCACATGTGTATGGAAATTTGTACCTGTGTATACAGCCTTAAAATTAAGAGAACCAATGACAGAGCACAACCAGGCCAGATGTACCAAAACGTCTACGTCTTTACCCTGAAGTGAGCAGTTAATAATTTTGAAAACACTGAGGGAATGGCATTTGAAATGAAAACTGAATGACATTCAAATAGTAGGTGGATTTTCTGTCGAGGAACAGGATGGAGAAAGAAGCTGAAAGTTAAAATTCCTGCTACAGTGGATGGCCCACCAAGCTGAGCACAGCCATTTGGTCCACCTAGTTTTGTAGTGAAAACCAAGCAACAAAAATAGGAGACCCTTAGTGGGCTATCACATATAGTTGTTGAGTTGTATTTATTTTGCATAACTGCTTGAGTTGTCAGGCCATCAATGGACATACCATCCAGTTTAGAAAGGTAATGTAAAAGCCTCCTATATTAAAGGGCAAATCAACCTCTAAGTATCTGCAAAAGTGCTTTGCTCCATATGATGCAGAGATACTTCTTTGCTTTCTTGTAGCAAGTGTCATGATTGCAAAATCTAATGCTGGACTGAACAGGTGGGAACAGTGGGGTAATGCAGGATGATGCTCTTCTTGTTTTTCATCCATTTGTTGTACCTATCTATACAGAAGATCTTCATCTGGTAGAAACCGGCATAGCTCTGCCTTACCCAAGATAGCAATGTAAATTTGATGTAAAATAATGAAACGGCAGTGTTCACTCACATTCTTCATTGATGCTACATAAGGACTATTTGTGCTTGATCACCCATTGGTTCAATTCACATCCAGTTTGCAAGTAGCAAACAGAGATCAGACCATTTGGACAGATGTTGTTGTTGTTCAGTCGCACAGTTGAGTCCGACTCTCCGTGACCCCATGGACCAGATCACGCCAGGCCTTCCTGTCTTCTGCCATCCTCTGAAGTTTGCTCAATTTCATGTTCGTTGCATCTATAACACTGTCTAACCATCTCATCCTTTGCCATCCCTGTCTTTTTTGACCTTCAGATGTTAGGATGTATCAAAACAAATTCCGGTGCGTCCAATTTGTGCCATTTTCACACAGCCTTCTGACTGCCATTCCTCCCACTGCACATAAGCTGTTGACTTGATTTTTAAACGGCATTGGCATATAACAAAATGCGGAGAAAAATCTGAGATTTTTCTGTTGAGGCTTATTACTTAGGGATCTCTGTCTAGTCCAGCATTCTGTCTACCAACCAGGGATGCCAGCCTCCAGGTGGGACCTGGGGATCCCCTGGAATTACAACTACTCTCCAGACTACAGAGATCAGCTCCCATGGAGAAAGTAGATGCTTTGGAGGGTGGACTCCATGGCATTGTACCCCACTGACCTCCCTGTCCTTCCTAGGCTGTACCCTCAAATCACCAGGAGTTTCCCAACCTGGAGCTGGCAACCCTACCCCCCGTCCCCTGCTGGTAGCCAGAGACGACCTGGCAACCCTACTACCAACAGCTAGGTTCCTCGCACAGGCTCTCAAGCACATCTCCTTTGTTAAGCAGTAGCACCAGATTGTTGTCCCTGATATGAACCTACCCACTCACTCCGGTCATCCTTGAGGCCTTGCTTCACTTTTCATCACTGTCTGAAGCTAGATGGGTAGTAACCTAAGACAGGGCCTCCTTGGTTGTGGCACCAAAACTCTGGAAATCCCCAGGAAATTCACCTGCCTCCCTCTGTCAGTGTCTTTTGCCAGCAGATGAAGACATTTTTGTTTTATCTGGCACACATCCCCATAACGGTTATTGGCCTTCCTTCTAGTGTTATTTATAAGTCTTTTTATTGAATGTTATAATTGTAACTGTATTTTTAATTGTTTGAAATGTTTTATATTCACTGCTTTGTGGAACCTGATTGAGTGGGAAGGTGGCATAAAAATGTTTTAAATAATGAACTAATAAATAAATAGACTGTCTCTGCAAATGGATATGGCATTTACAGCAATCATGGGAGACAGCCACTGATATTATTCATGTAATCACCTTCCTCCCTTTTAAAAGGCTTTTGTTATCATAGTGACCATCAAAGAACTGCAGCTATGCTGTCCTGTTGTGCAAAATGGAGCCATTTCTAGGGCTGGTCCACAGCATTACCACCCAAAGTGCAATTCAGATCAGTTTGGGAGTTCTTCCTAAGGCAAACCATCCGACCAAAGCTGAAATAAGCCATAAAGAGTGTCAATAAAACAAGTGAAGTTTATTATTGGCAGGGGCACCGCCAACATCTCTAGGCATCTCAGTCCTTGACAGCGCTAAAGTCTTCAATGGGATGTTTGGAGGTGTGACTGGAACACTGGGACTGCAACCCCCTAGTTTGTTTTCACCTT
Organism: Gekko japonicus; assembly: GCF_001447785.1. Lineage (NCBI taxonomy): Eukaryota > Metazoa > Chordata > Lepidosauria > Squamata > Gekkonidae > Gekko > Gekko japonicus. Next base: position 341,635 of record NW_015170915.1, on the reverse strand, counting down.
TGTCTGTAGTGTCTAAAATGGGAACTTCTGTTCCCATTTGAGGGACTGCCAAATGGAGGCACTGCTCTGGCATTTGTTGTGCCTGCTGTCTACTGCAGGTCCTCCATTGCACATGTTATAATTCAAATTCCAGAATGCAAACTGAATGTCTTATAATACAAAATCTCCCTTCAAGAGACATTGACCCTCTAAAGATTGCCAAGAATTTCCCTCACTGCAGGAAGTGGAACTGTGAACCCACAACATCCGGTAGCAATTAATTACACCGTTTAATGCTGAGCACTTCACATTCTCAGCCTTACCAAACCTGTACACGGAAATTGCAATCCTCTGCAATTATGGGGCTTGCAGGGATATACAAGGCTGGAGACACAGGAATGAACTGCCCTAGCCGAGAACACATCTTACTTTGTTCGTTTAGGGGAACGAAGCAAAGCCCTTCCCGAAAGTTCAGAACAAAATTGCTCTGCCTAAAATGAGCTGGTGGCTTTTCATTCTTCAAATAGCCTACCACCAGAGGTCATTTCGGGGGGGGAACACAGTTCCCCCGGGTGAGGTGCAGGGGGCGGGGCACATGACGAAGCCCCGCCCCCTGCTTCTGGCCGCCCCGCTTCCAGCCCTCATTCAGCCAGGAGGAGGCAGGAGAAGAGGGAGGGTAAGTTGCTTCCTCCCTGCCTCTCCCCACCCCTGCCTGCCTGGGGCCAGGAAGGGCCTTGGTAGGGCTTCCTCGCACTCCCGCTGGCCTTGCAGGTCCACCGCCGGGCCCCTGATGTCAGGGGGCGTGGCATATGCTAATGAGTTATGCTAATGAGTTCCCCTAGCTCTTTTTCTACGAAATCACCCCTGCCTACCACTGATGGACAAGGCAAGGACAGGGAAAGGAGAAGAGGGAGAGAGGGCCAAAAGGCCAAAGATTGCTGATATGAGTAGTAGTGAAGATGGGGAGAATCAAGCAAGGGTGTGCATTTGAATTGTGTGCTAGGATGGTTGACTCCCGTCCGTTATTGGTTTTGAGCAACGCCAGGTCCATAAACAAAAAGACCGCAGTCCTTCGGGACTTTCTGCTAGAGCAGAGAGTGGATGTGGCGTGTGTTACGAAAACATGGGTGCGAGATGGGGAGACCATAGTGGTCTCCCAGCTTTCACCTCCTGGGTTTTCGGTCCTTCACCAATCATGGACTAGGGGGCAGGGGGCGGAGTGGCTATTTTCATTCTGGAAGCTTACTCCTTTAGGGCGCTCCCGCCGTTAGAGATCACGGGCATGGAGTGTGTTGGCCTAGTATGGGAAGCTGGGGAGAGTGTGGCAATTTGGCTGGTGTACCAACCGCCTAACGTGCCAGCCAATAGTCTACCATCCCTGTTGAAGGCCATATCAGGCTGGGCGCTGGAGCACCCTAGGCTTATAGTCTTGGGTGACTTCAATGTCCATGCTGATGACCCAACTTCCATACAGCCTGCAGACCTGGTGTCATCCATGGCGGCAGTGGGACTCTCCCAATTTATAACGACTCCCACTCACTGGGCTGGTCACACACTCGATTTGGTCTTTGTGGCTGGAGTAACAGTGGACTGGATTACTGCTTTGGCAGTACCATGGTTGGACCACCATGACCTGAAGGCCCGTCTGAATGTTTCACCCCGACCCTGTTTAGGCGGCGAGCGTATTTTAGCTCACCCACAGAGCCTAATGGACCCTTTGCAGCTTCAGAGGAACCTGCGGGATCCTATGCCCCCAGCGGCTCGTTAGATGAGCTTGTCGAGGACTGGCGTAGCTGACTCTGTACTGCCATCGGCGAGATTGCTCCCCGGTGCCCTCTGCGCTCCCGCTCCAAACTTGCTCCATAGTATACCCATGAGCTGAGGGGTATGAAGTGGGAGTTAAGATGGCTAGAGAGACGGTGGCAACATGCTTGCGATGAAGCCACAAGAGCATCTTATAGGATGTTTATGAGATCATATGAGATGGCAGTCAAGGCTGCAAAGAGGGTGTTCTTTGCAGAGGAGATTGTGTCCACTAGCTCATGCCCAGCCCAATTATTTAGAACAATTCGGTCTATAACAGCTCTGCCTCAGGTCAGCCCAAATGCGAGGGGATTGGAGATCGGCTGAGAGGTTTTTGCGAGTTATTTTACGGATAAAGTCTTGATGCTTCGCCATGACCTCCCCACCACGTTTGAAACAGTAAGTGAACTCGAGGCCCCTTGAATGTCTGCGTTGGTTTTGGATCATTTTGACCTGCTCAGCCTTGAGGAAGTTGGCAGATTACTCGTAACTGTATGCCCAACCACATGTGTCCTTGATCCATGCCCTTCCTGGCTCATCAAAGCAGGCCATGAGGGGTTTCGAGGAGCTCTTAGGAAGATTATCAACAAGTCTCTCACTGAGGGATGGTTCCCGGGAGCTCTCAAGGAGGCGATGGTCCATCCTTTCCTGAAAAAACCATGTCTGGATCCGGCCGAATTGGCCAACTATCAGCTGGTCTCCAATTTGCCCTATTTGGGCAAATTGATTGAGAGGGCGATGGCGGGACAGCTTCAGGGTTTTCTGGATGACGCTTCTACTTTAGATCCCTTCCAGTCCGGTTTTCGCCCAGGTCACGGGACGGAGACGGCGTTGGTCGCTCTTACTGATGACCTCCGTAGGCACCTGGATTGGGGCAGGGCAGTGGCGTTGCTGTTGCTAGACTTGTTGGCTGCGTTCGACATGGTCGACCACCGGCTGCTTACTCACCGCCTCGCCGACGTGGGAATACAGGGGCTCGCTTTACAGTGGCTTGTCTCCTTTCTCCAGGGTCGGGGACAAAGGGTGGTGCTTGGGGAACAGCAGTCCGGGAGATGCCCACTTGAGTGTGGGGTACCCCAAGGCACAGTACTGTCCCCGATGTTGTTTAACATCTTTATGCGCCCCCTTGCCCAGGTGGCTCGGAGGTATGGGTTGGGTTGTCATCAGTACGCTGATGACACGCAGCTCTATCTGATGTTGGGTGGCCGGTCGGACTTCAGACTGGAAGATCTGGACCGGGCGTTACAGGCCATGGCTGGTTGGCTTTGGCTGAGCCGGTTGAAGCTGAATCCGGCGAAGACGGAGGTCCTGTGCCTGAGCCGTGGTGGTTCAGGGTTGGGGGTCCCGCTCCCGGTCTTCTATTTATAAAGTTTATTTAGAATTTTCAAAGTACATCATATTCTCGAATTACAATTAACATTCTTGCGAGTCACTCAAGGTCTCTTTGTCCAACCATATATAAAGTCTTTTCCATCTTTTTTCAAATTTCTCTTTACTGTTACCTTTTAACATTAAGCTTAGTTTATCCATTTCAGCTACCGATAACATCTTATCAACTATATCATTTCTAGAGGGTAGATCTTCTAATTTCCATTTTCTGGCTAATAAAATTCTAGCTGTTGTAAGAAAGTATGTAATTACATATTTGTTTGTTTTGGTATACATTTCTGGAAGCATATTCAATAAAGCTCGCTCCCGGTCTTCAATGGGGCACCTCTCGTGCCAGCGTCGGAAGTTAGGAGTCTGGGGGTGCTCCTGGATGCCTCCTTGACAATGGAGGCCCAGGTAGCGGCCACTACTAAATCGGCCTTTTATCATCTTCAGCTGGTTCGGCAGTTGGTTCCCTTCCTTGACCGCCGCGACCTGGCGACTGTGATCCATGCGACAGTCACCTTGAGACTTGACTACTGCAATGCTCTCTACATGGGGCTGCCCTTGTCCCAAATCCGGAAGCTGCAGCTGGTGCAGAATGCCGCAGCCAGGCTGCTGATGGATCTCCCATGTCGGGAGCACATCCAGCCAGTGCTTAGGTCACTGCACCGGTTGCCAATAGCATACCGGATTCACTTCAAGGTGCTGGTGCTTACCTTTAAAGTCCTACATGACCAGGGTCCGACCTACCTGAGGGACTGCCTTTCCCCATATGTATCCCAGAGAGCACTGCGGTCAGGGGCCCAACATCATTTTACTATTCCGGGCCCCAAGGATGCAAGGCTCACCAGTACCAGGACCAGAGCCTTTTCTGTGGTGGCTCCCTACTGGTGGAACGACCTCCCGGAGGAGATCAGGGCCCTGTGGGACATTTAACAGTTCCACAGGGCCTGTAAGACGGAGCTCTTCTGCCAGGCTTTTAAATAGGAGCTGCCACAATTGTTACCATCAATGATCCTATTGAACTTCCGGATCCTAGGTCTGGCCCAGTTGTATCGCTAGGCCCATCGGCTCGAGGGATGATGATCAGACGAACAACGTGGATTTAGATCTGGAAAGCACGCCATCTAATCCTTAGTATTGCGAGCATTTTATTGCTAATTGTTAACTTATGTAATGAATGAGTATGGGCTTTATGTAGTTTTAAATTTTTATGGGTATGCCAATTAGGTACATTGTACCGCTTTGTTAGCCGCCCTGAGCCTGTTCGTAGGATGGGCGGGGTATAAATATAATTAATAAATAAATAAATATTGACTAAAACCCCAGCTGAATAGCTTCCATTCACTTATCAACAATCATTGTTTTCCTATTTGCTGTGATTAAACCAAACTGAAAAATATTGATCCCTGTGCATCTCTTTTAAAGCAGATGTACAACTGACAGGAACATTTCATTTTCCAATTAGCCAAGCAACACTTATTTTGCCACCAAAGGGGGTTGTGCTCATAAGTCTGTCTTTTTTTTAACCACATAGCTGGCATGTAGCATGGTGGGGTGGGGGGGAGGGATATGATTCTACATAAGCACCGGCTCCTACTTGTTGAAGTTTTTCTGTTCTCTGGTACTATCCTGCTGTGCATTGGGGAAAATATTTTGCTTGCACACCCTGGCATGCAGGCAATGCTGCAAACTTCAGAGGGTAGATGCAGATGGTGGTTTCCCCCTCACCCCCTTGACTGGCAGCATTGCCACTGCGGGAGACCTAATGATGCAAATGTTTTGGTCGCATCCCCTTGGGGGGGGGAGACAGAGACTGATTCTGCAAAAGCAGTTGTTCCGCACTCGGTCTCCCGTTCCCCCCAGTTGTACTGCTCAATTTCCCACTATTTCCTGCGCGGCCGCATTTTGACCCGTATCTCCCCCTTGATTTCCCTTGCATCTTTTTGATCCTTATTTTTTAGGATCAAGAAGACGCCGGGAAAATCAGGGGGAGATGCGGGTCAAAATGCAGGCGCGCAGCAAATAGTGGGAAATTGAGCAGTACAACTGGGGGGAACGGGAGACCGAGAGCGGGACAACTGCTTTTGTGGAACTGGTCAGAGTCAAATGCTATCCTTCTTTCCCACCAGTGTTCATAGCAGACAGCATCTGCTGCCTTCTCTCCATAACGTGCGTGAACTGCAATCAGTAACTGGGAGCTAAACTACAGGACGTAAGCGGGGGAGAGCCTGTTCAGGACCAACTGGACACCACTCAGTAAGAATCATAGAAGTGGACTGAGCATACGGTTCCATGTTCAGGAAAAGGGGAAGGAAGAAAAACACACAGCAGTGATACAGAGCCAGCAGAGGGGTTGGGTGGTGGCTCCGCAAGCTGCCCTTCACCAAACCCATTCCTGAATGTCTACTATATTCCTGCAATACTTGGTGCTGCCCCAGTGGCATTTTATTATTATATAGGGTTGCCAGCTCTGGTTTGGGAAATACCTGGAGATTTTGAGGGTGGAGCCCGGGGAGGGGAGGGACCTTAGCAGGGTACAATGGCCATAGAGTCCACCCTCCAAAGCGGCCATTTTCTCCATGGGAACTGATCTCTGTAGTCTGGAGATTAATTGTGATACCAAGTAATCTCCAAGCCTCACCTGGGGGTTGTCAAGCTTATTTGTCTCAACCATGCTGTCTGCTTTCATGGGTTCCCTTGCCAAATATGTCCTTCTGCCTGTTCTAATGAGCACCTTTTACCTATTTGAACTTTGACAGAAAAGATCCCAGGGGGCAAGGACTACAATCCTGGAGAATGTCATCCCCGTCTGATAGAGGAAAGGGGGCTGCAGATGGAAATGGGTCTTCCATTGAAAACAGTTGAAACAAACAATCAAACTGAATAATCAGAAGTGTAGCTAGCTAATAATGGGTATAATTACACCAGGTCAATTACACCAGGTTATGGGGCTAAAAACGTGCACACATCTAGAAGAAGGAGGTAATGTGTTGTGTCTGTTTTCTCCTTGGGCATGCATTGTACTGCACTGCAGGGCATGCTATATCATGCCCTGTAACAAGAGCACCTCCCTGTTGAAGAACTGACAGTGCCTCCATGGCATGAGTTTGAGTAAACAAGGCAGACGCATCAGGTGCCAGCTGATGCCAAACCAGAATCAGAGCTTCACTCACAGTAATATAGGCAGCAAAACATATAATGGTAAATTTGTCTGCCAGCTAGAAAGCATACATTCACATCAAAAGATCATTAAGCTTCATGTGGTAAGAAAAGCACTATTTGTGGTATGGATGAGGTATAAAAAATACTTTTGTGATGTAAGACCATTGTGGATTGTACCAGTGGAAGTGTTAACATCTTACTCAAGACATAGAGATAAAGATTGGTTGCCATATAAAGATCTAATTAAAAAAGTGGGAACAGAATGGGTAATGAAAAAGCAGAATGAAATTGAATATGATTATGAATGGCTGAAATATATGCAGATTTTTGACCTTTTTAGATCAGACAAAAGAAACTATGGTTTTAGAGAGGAAAAAAATGAGATTGAAATGATTTGGGAGAGTGAAGGGGGAAAAAATATCTCTAAAATGTATAAAGTGTTACTAAAATGGTATACTGAAGATGAGACTGTAAAAGGGCAAATGATAAAATGGGCGATAAATATGAATACGGAAGTGGCTATTGAAACCTGGGAATATTTGTGGAAAAATTCTATTAAGATATCGCCTTGTACCAATGTTAGAGAGAATTGTTATAAAATGATGTATAGGTGGTACATGACTCCGAAAAAAATTGCAAATATGAACCAGAATATGTCAAATAAGTGTTGGAAATGTAAAAGCCATGAAGGCTCATTTTACCACATGTGGTGGACTTGTGAGAAAGCAGTTGACTTTTGGACAAAAGTCCACAATGAAATGCAAAAAATTTTGAAATGCTCTTTTAAAAAGGCACCGGAAATTCTGCTTTTAGGATTGAAAATGGAAGAAGTCAATACAACTAAAAAGACTTTATTCTGGTACTTAATCACAACAGCGAGAATGATTTATGCACAATTTTGGAAAACAGAGAAAGTACCAGAAATTGAGGACTGGATACAAAAAGTTCTGTTCATGGCAGAGATGGACAAAATTACGAAGAAATTGAACAACAAAGAAGACGACGTGTTTTTTCAAGAATGGAGTGACTTTAAAATATATCTGGAAAAGAACTGGGATGTGAAACAAAACTTAATATGTTTAGACCAATATTAAGTCAAATGATGTTATCTTTAGATTGTAATGATAAGAAACTGATATTGTTGATGATATGAAGCAATTTGGAGCAGGGGTGGAAGCATTGTGGGAAGCCAATGGAGGGAGGGGAGGAACTGGGAATGGGGTAGACAATTGAAAGAATGAAATGATTTAATTTTACATGTTGTATTCCTGAAAATAAAAAATTTGTTTACCAAAAAAAAAAAAAGAGATGGTGGAGGTTTTAGCATTTCCATGGTTGCTACCAGTACCTAAGAGGACAAATCACTGGCACAATATGGGTGAAGAATACCTCTGTTCTTGTTCTTCAGGGAAGGAAAATAATAGTTCCAAGGTCAAATGGCAAAAATGGAGCAACGCTGTCAACAGAACCCAGATCTTCTGGTTGATCGCATTCCAAAGCCTCTCCCTAGTCTGTACCACACACTGTGTTTGCTGCAAAACTACAATCCTTGGGAAAACATCTTGAGATCCAAACACCCTGGATCCACCCTTTCGCACAGGAAATTCACAGCATATACTTGCAACAACCATGAGAATGTGCCTCCAGCTCCCCGGAAAGGAGGAAGAAAAGCAAGCACAGAAGCGAGCACACAGGCAGCACCGCGTTCACAGCAACACAACATGCTTTCTTTTGGCCCCTAAACACAAAAGGTATTCTGTGCATACAGGAAACACATTCTGTGGTTTTGTGGCATTCTATTTACTAATCCAAATGAAATGAAACTCAGCGACTGGTTGGCCGTTTTGTGGAACAGAATGGAGGATTCAATGGAGTCCACTGGTCTGATTCAGCGGGGCTCTTCTTACGTTCTTAGGTAAAGGAATACCTCTTCAGATTCTGGGTTCAAATCCTTTGGCCTTTCCTACAAAAGGCAATTAGGATCTTTCACACTTAACCCCACCCCCAGGGCCAGCGTCAGCATACCCTCAGGTGGGGCAGCTGCCAGGGCCGAGGGCTTCTGATGAGGCCCACGACTACCGCCGACCCCCCTCCTATTTGCCATTTCCCCGCTTGCTCACTTGTGAGTGCTTCACTACCCGTGTCTCCAACAGCACACACTGCCCAGTGCCATCAGGGAAAGGGCTGCAGGCAGTGCAACAGGCTGAGAGGATGGGCAGTAGGAGGGCTTGTGAGGAGGGTAGGGAGGGATGCACAGGCAGGTAGTGAGAGATATGGGCAAGTGAGTGGGAAGGGGGTCCCCTGGAAATCCTCTGCCCAGGGCCCTGCAAAATCTACTCCCCCTCCAAAGTCCCTTCTGCAAACACAAAAGTAATGTGGGGGCATAGGAGATGTGCTACTGGGGCAAACACACTTTATTCTGTTACAAGGAAGGTAGAAAAGTATGGCTTGGGCCGGTGGCTTTTCATTCTTTAAAGCAGGAAGTGGAAAATTTACTGACTGGCTTTACTGACCTACTTACCTGCTTGGCTTCCTCATTATTTGAACTCAGGACTCTCTTGCTCAGCTTCCATACTTGGCTCACTTATTTGCATGCATTATTTAGTAATTGCTATTTGACTAAGGGAAGTGGTATTTTTTCCAGGGTTTTCTGTAGGAGTGCATGTGCAGTTATCCTCATCTGAACGTCTATCTAGATCTGGGGGCTCCAAACTGTTAAAGAAAGGCATCTATTGTTTTGATTGGACAGATGCAAATATACATGCATGTGCATTCATTAAATCACAATTTATGGAACAGTCAGATTTCTAAAAAATGTGGTAGGCAAAAGCATTTGGAAGAACAAGTGGTATCTAAATATTCCATAAGTGAAACTGAGTTAGAAAATAAGGTTGCTAATTTTTCTTCCTCATAGTTTGGAAGATGGTACTATATTTTTCCACAAATTGCTATGGAAGGAAAAAGTATTTGGGTGGGAATTTGTGGCAACAAGAAGGGGACCTGTAAGGATTTGGGGGGGGGGGGCTAACATTTTCCTCTGTAGTCCCTCTGCCACTATTTCCTCTTTTTCTCCTCCTTGCAGTTCCCCTATCCTTTACCCTTTCCCTTCCCTACTTCCTTTTCTACTTTTTACCCATCAAGCAACCCACCTTTTAACTGCTCCTCATCTTCAGGTATATTTATTATTTATTTACTTTGTTTATCCCCCTCCCTCTCACTGGTGGGGACCCAAAGCAGCTTACATAGTTATCCTGTCCTCCATTTTATCCTCACAACAACTCTGTGAGGTAGCTTAGGCTGGGGGTGTGTGACTGGCCCAAGATCACCCAGTCTGAAACGCTAACCACTATATCACACTGGTCCCCTCTCCCCACCTTGTGTTGTCAGAAACCAAGGCTTGATGGCTGACAATACTGTTGTGGTTGCCTAGGAAGCCCCACAATGGCCACTGCAGATGACATTAGTGTTTTTTTTAAAAGGTATGGGTGCTGCTTCTTTATTATTATTATTATTACAGATCTTTCTGCAAACCTGGGGCTTCTCTTAGGCTTACAGAATCATCTGTATTGTCTGTTCATGGTTCTAAAATCCAGATTTAAGTATGCGTAATGGGGGCATGTTGAGAATTAGACATATTAACTAGATGGTTCTTAATTTAAAACATGTACTGAAATTAAAAATCCTGTTGTTGCCACAATCAGCTCCCCACCCAAATATCTTTATAACAATTTGTGAAAAATTGTGGACATTTTCCAAGATGGTGGCCAAACTGAGGATGTAAAATTTGGCATCCTAGATTTATTTTTAAATTTCAGTGCATTTTCTCCCATTAAGAAACACCTCATTGCCACAAATTCCACCAAAATGCCCTCCCAAGTTTCTAGAGCCATTTTCTAGAATTCCGACTAACCTATAAAAATGAATGCATGTGTGTAATAACATCAAGACTTTGCTTTGCACTGATTTAATTAATTTGCGTTTGTACTAAAGCACTAGTGCACTAGTGCACACAAGTAACATGTAAGGAGGAAAAAAGTCATGAAATGAAAACTACAGCAAACAGTTCATGGGCCAATTCTAAAATTAATGTTAGAAATTCTTCAAGTTAAATGGGAAGGCTGGTACAGCAGGGTGCAAGACATGGGGATCTCATGAAAGAATGGAGCAAAATAAGGAAGATCTGCTCATCTTTAGTTTGCAGCTCTGCAAAGCAGGCAAATGGAAGACATCTGCATGCTAAAGATGATTTTGGATTTCTCATTCCTGCCGTTTTATCAATAAACTCTATTTATTTCTTTTCTCTCTTGCACAAATCAAACTCCTGATTCTTTACTTTTGCATTGTTCTTTTGGTTCCTCACTCCTAATTTCTTTCGTTAAAAATTATGAAATTTTTCAACATTCCCTGTGCACCAGTAGGTCAGCACTGTATCTGATGTATAGTATAGATCATGTGCATGCTGTTTAAACTGTGTGTAAAAACTGCATAGCTTGCGCAGACAGTACAAATCAATCTCCAAAAACTAACAGCCGAAAGCACAGAAACAAACCTGTTGATCAAGATATCAACAAAACAGGGAACATTCACTGATCCATATCCCAAGCCAGCCTCCATTATTCAGTTATGTGTGATAATGCCTACCCTGCTCCCATGATTTACTTGCCACTTGTTACTTTGTGTTTGGTGGATGGAAATTGGAGTTTTAAAAAAAAAGACATTGGTGCTTTAAAGTCTACAGGATAGGCAAATGGACAACACTAGGCATTAGAATTTGGTTCAAAACCAAGCCTTGAGAACCTGCCTTGTTCCCCTGCATGGGAGAAAGCAAAACCTCTTTATGGCTGTTCAAAGTGGTACGATGGCACCGCACGTATTCCTGTCGGACCAGATTCCTTCTCTCAGCCCGTCAGTGGTTACCTTCCAGGCAAGAAAGACTCATCATGTTTTGCTGCCCATCTTTGAGTTGTTTGTTTGTTATACGCCAGGGGAAGGTGTACTTTGGGAGCGGAATTCCTCATATATACTCTTCTGAGGGTGTCATTAGCTCCTGTCTTTAGAGTTCATTTGTACAGCTAATGATGGTTTATGTACTGGTTTTGTATTTGCTTAAGGGCCTCCAGCTTGGGCGTCTGTGTACTAACATCCATTACCTGTTATTACTCCCTTTGCTACCTTATAGGTAAATGCTTTCTCAAGAATGTGTCCTGTGTGTGGAGGCACATCCCACCCGCTTGGAACCAGCAGAAATGGCTTTGTGATAAACACTCAACAATGGATTGGTCTGGTCTCACACACTGTCTTTGAGATGGGACCAAACACTTATGCAGGATTCGTTCTACAAGGTGTGGTGAATGCTCAGATGCCTTTTAAAAAAAGATTAGACAGATTCCTGGAGACGATAGGTTTATGCTGTTAGTCATGATACCTGCAGTATGTCGAACAGTATGTTCAGAAGGAAGGACTACCAGCGCACATGAACACACGAAGCTGCCTTATACTGAATCAGAACTTTGGTCCATCAAAGTCAACATTGTTTACCCAGACTGGCAGCAGCTTTCCAGGGTCTCAAGCAGAGGTCTTTCTTATCAACTGCTGCATGTTCCTTTTTTAACTGGAGATGCCGGGACTGAACCTGGGACCTACTGCACGCAAAGCAGATGCTCTACCACTGAGCCACAGCTCCTTCCATGTTCAGAGTATTGTACTGAGTACTAGGTTCTGAGGTAAAAAAAAAAAGGGGGGGGGAAGGATATCAGCATCATTTCTCACTAGAGAGTACCTTATAAAGGTAAAGGTTCCCTTGCTCGAAAGCCAGGCGAGTCCGACTCTAGGGTTGCGGTGCTCATCTCCGTTTCAAAGCCGAAGAGCCAGCGCTGTCCGAAGACGTTTCCGTGGTCATGTGGCCGGCATGACTAAACACCAAGGCGCACGGAACACTGTTACCTTCCCACTGAAGTGGTACCTATTTATCTACTTGCAATTCCTTGCTTTCAAACTGCTAGGTTGGCAGGAGCTGGAACCAGAGACGGGAGCTCACTCCGTCATGCGGCACACTCATGGGTCTCGAACTGCTGAACTACTGACCTTCCACAGCCTGCAGTTCAGCATCTTAACCATTTGAGCCACCACAGCTCCTCCTTATAAGAGTACTTTATAAGAGGTGTCTAATGGGCTACTGTGGGAAACCGAATATTCTGTGTGAGGAAACTTTGGTCTAATCAAGCATGGATGTTCTTCTATTTTATTTCCATGCAGCAGTCTAGCGCCACTGTTGTAAACCTAAGAGGATAACAACATCGCTGCACTATGTGAACTCTCTACATGTGCTCTACTGATATAGCAGGGTCACCTATTTTTGCCTGCAAGTTCCACCTGCTAAGTGGGGTTGCTGCTGGCAGCCCTAGTTGTCCACTGCTGCTCTCTGTGGCAGTGGGAAGGAAAGAAAAGGTGCCATCATCTGTGCCACCACGTCACTTCTGGGGTTTTCCTCATGTCCTTGTCCCTGATCATCCTGTTGGTTGCTAGTTCTATGATATCATAGAAATGCAGCTCCGTCTAATGACATCACAAGACTTCAGGGGCAAAGGTTGCCACTAGATATGCAGGGGGTGGGGTGCTGACATGGGAAGGTGCTGACATGGACAGGGCAGTGAAAGTTTGACTTCGGCCACCATGTGTATAAAATATACAACAAACCTCCTGGGCTTCACTCTTCTTCTTCATATGAAATTCATTAGGGTTCTCATCACAAGAATTAGAGGCCTGAAATTTCTTACACATGTAACGTAAAGGTTTCCCTTGCTCGAAAGCCAGTTGAACTGGACTCTAGGGGGCAGTGCTCATCTCCGTTTCCAGGCCAAAGAGCCAGCATTGTCCGAAGATGTTTCCGTGGTCATGTGGCCAGCATGACTAAACGCTGAGGCGCACAGAATGCTGTTACCTTCCCACGAAAGTGGTTATCTACTTGCAATTTCTTGCTTTTGAACTGCTAGGTTGGCAGGAGCTGGGGCCAGAGATGGGAGCTCACTCTGTCACGCGGCACTAGAGTCTCGAATTGCCAAACTACAGACCTTCCGGTCTGCAGCCCAGCCTCTTAACCGCTAAGCCACCACAGCCCTGTGGTGTAACATAAGAAAACCCAATTACTGGAAACAAAACCGGAAACAGAACAGTGGTACATATCTCCCTCCAAACAGTCCTCAAAGTGATCCCCAAATGCTTAACGTTCTTCCACACCACCAAGAAGACGGAGGGCTTACATGTTGGTGCAGGATTACAACCTAAATACATTCTTATTCACTTAGCTCTTTATACCTTGCTTCCCCCCCCCCCAAACAGGGACTCAAAGCAGCTTACCACATTGTTCTCCCCTCCTTCATTTTATCTTCAGAACAAGCAGGTTTCTCCTGTTAATACCCAACTCTGGCCCCGGTCACACGGGAGGGTTAGGGCCGGAAGAGGGATGGATCGGGGGCGCAGCAAACAGGCATGATAAAACCACAACATCTGGGAAGCGGCGCGCGCCCGTCCCCAATCCGGCCCTTCAGGCCGAAAATCCGCTGTAAAAAAAACCCCCTCCAGAGCAAGACTTACCGGAAACGCCGCAGCAAGCACGGCCGTTGGATCGCCGGAGCACCCAGGTTCTGGAGCAATCGAGGCTCCCAGCTGAACTGCGCATGTGCACACATGCGCAGCCGGTGGCCTCCTGCTCCCTTCCGTGGCTTTCTCCACGGCATCTGATCATGCCGGGGAGCAACTGTGTGGCGGCTCACGGGATCTGTGTGATCCCACCGCCGCGTGTCTCTTTTGGTGCGGCTTTCAAATGCCACACTTTGCCCGTGCTCCCCCCCCCCCCGTGTGGCAGGGGCCTATAAATGGCAAACACTATTGAGGTGGGATGGAGATCATTTCAGTTAACTCTAGCACATGACCATCAGAAAACATGGGGAACAACTGAGGATGGTGCAGTGTGATGACTTAACTCAAGAGCAAGAACTCAGGGGTCAATTCGGGGGATTGTGGGGGATCGCTGTTCCCCCGGGTGAAGTGCAGGGGGGCGGGGCACATGACAAAGCCCAACCCCCTGCTTCCGGTCGGGGCAAAATGGCGATTTGACGCACCCTGTAAGTGCTCAGGGTGGACGGGTGTTCCTTACAGCAGTTTGGACTGTATTTTGGTCCAACATGACTTCCCCCAGGCAGGGGGAATGACTGGCAGGCATCAAGACCCAAGAGAGAGTTGAGATTGGTGTGATCAAGTCTCAGAGGAGGCTTGTATTACACTTTGATCCCCTCTCCCGAAGCGGGCAAGCGCATTCAGGGTGTGTGGCCTTATGACACACTTCCGGTGATGTCAGGGGGTGTGGCATATGCTAATGAGTTATGCTAATGAGTTCTCCTAGGTCTTTTTCTGCAGAACGACCCCTGCAAGAACTCATTGTTAGGCACTATTCTGAGGCCAAGGGAGGGAAAGGAAAGGGCAGGGCTCATCATGGGTGGAAGGCAGGGCAAGCAGATGAGGTGGTGATAGGGCTGCCAGGTTCCTCCTGGCCACTGGCAGGGGATGTGGAGTATGGTTGTGAGCTCCAGGTTAGGAAACTCCTTGAGATCTGAGGACAGGGACCTCAGTGGGGTACAATGCCACAGAGGGGTACAATGCCTTCCTTAGCCGTCATTTTCTCCAGGGGGAGTGATCTCTGTGGTCTAGAGATGAGCTATAATTCCAGAGGATCCCCAGGTCCCACCTGGAGGCTGGCATCAGTGGATGGTGAAGTGGGGAGGCTCTCCGGCCTTGTTTTGCCCCTTGTAGTTTGAGTGGAGGGGCGTGTGAGCTGAATGGGTTCGTAATTAATTTTTTAAAAAATCCATAGAAGGTGCATGGCTATCACGTCCGCTGTAATGAAAATAGAACAAATGTCGTTATATCCAGAATTTGTTTCTATTTAAAAAAGGAACAATAGTTTCCATGATAGTAGCAAGTGATAGAAAATTCATCTGAAAATAGATGGAGGAAACCATTGTGGAACCTGGCTCTGTATCAAAATGTGGAGCTGACCCTAACCCCTATAAAGGTGTGAAGTCTGCAGTACCAGTGTGTCTTATAGAATAAAATTATATTTTAGAATAATAGAAAAATAAACAAAACTACAATACATCTTGTGGTTACGGCATAACAGAAAAGAGAATTACTGAAGGCATCTCAATCGAATAGACATGTGGTTTATGTAAATACAACCTAAACATTCTGGTTTATAAATAATTCAGTGCTTTGTTTTTTTTAACAGTCGTAATGGATATTACAGATAGGAGGCAAAAACTAAACTTCCCTTCCCTACATAGAGGGGAAGGTAGGAAACTCATCCATGCCTGACAGGTGGAGACCCTAACATGGCAATAAATGGGTGGAGTGGAGGAAGAGTGTGTGGAAGCAAAAAGACAGCTCGGGAAATCCCCTACTGTCATTCATCTTGGAGTTCCTGTCACTCTACTATTGATCTATACACCTCACCTGAGGCTGGGACAAAGGAGGAACTTCCTGCATAGATTAATCATTTTCATTTCTAGTGTTCTTTCTTTATCCTTGTTGGCAGAGTTTAAACATGCACAGAAATGGAGCACCAACTGTTTAAAGAAAAAAATAACTTGGGCCCTGTTCACACACAGAATTTGTGGCGGAAGAGGCATGAATGTCAGGCGGAGTATACGGGTGCGATCACAAGGACACATCTGGCAAGCATAGCACACCCATCGCCGACCCGTAGCATCCGCCCGAAGATCCGGAGTTAAAAAATACCCAGCCCCCCCGGTCACACGGGCCAGATAACGCGGGGGGGGGAGGCGTGGCTGTTCGCCCCGGAGCAAAATAAAGCACGGTAGCCTGATCACATGGTCCCCCAGTCTCCATGCTTTGGCTGTTAGCTGGCGATCACACGGCGATGCTGCAGTGTGGAAAAGAAGCGGTGCAGCGCGATCACACAAGCGTTTCGTATTTGTGTGGCTGTGCAGTTCCACAGAGCAGCACTGCTTTCAGTTTCATGTTTGTGTACATGCGCTTATGAAAAACATCCGGTTTGTGACGGGACATGGACGGGCGCCGGATGCCACGGGATACTAGCACTCCCGCGATCAGATGCCCGCCTGTGCCGCGTGTTTTCCAGATACTACTGCACTTTCCTTGGTACTTTTTAACTCCACATCTTCGGCAGGATGCCACAGGTGTGCTACGCTTCCCAGATGTTGTGGTGTGATCACGCCCCGACATTCGCACCTTTTGCACAGCAAATTCTCCGTGTGACCAGGGCCAGGAAAGCCTACTAGTTTGCTACGGGCTGTCAATGGAATACCTATGTGTGATCGCTCAAGCACACTCCTCTCACTGTGTTGACACGTGCCAAAAACACGAGCCGACAAACAAAACACCACTTTGCCGCTGCAGCGTCTGATCACGTTCTGGCACATTAAATTGCGCCGGCGCGAAAAGCCACACCTCCCCCCCATGTTATCTGGCCCGTGTGACCAGGGAATTGGTTTATTAAAGAAGATATAAACTCTGATAGAACAGAGGAGAGGGAGAGAGGCTTAACTAACTGCTGTGAGGGGAATGAAAGTAGGAGGGCTTAGCTGGAGCAGTAAGTCTCCAAAGAGTCAATCAGGAGACAGGAAGGACATCATTTGAAATTGTGGGAAGTCCCTAATCTAGCTATGCTAACTAGCCATCCTTCAACTGTCCCCTAGAGGCTGTTCTTCTGATCTTCCTCAAGTACCGTAGGTGCACTATTGACCTTGTATATTCCAACAATCCTTACCTACACTTAAATACCAACTTTATTGTTTTTAATGCTCTTCATTTCTGGGGGGGGGGGCAGAACAGAAATGGGGTGATGATCATAATTTTTTAAAATGTTGACATCAAGCCTACAATGGCGTTTGTGCCAAACAGATATAACAGCGACCGCCGCAACAGTAATGTCAGTCAGGCGAGTTTATCATCGAGGATGATACCACCACTTCCGGCAAACGGGAAGATGCACAGCACTGTGGATTGTAACGGGGTGGTCTCCTTAGTAGGCGGGCCTCCTACACTCACTTCGCCCCCTGGACAGTTTATACCAGAGGTGATCAATGGTCCTCTTTTTTACCGATCACACGTGCTGCCATGATTGTCATGAGTCTTACAAGGGAATCTCTGAACTTTGTGACTGTCCCTTTCTGTAGGTTTGCCAGCTCTGGGTGGGAAAATACCTGGAGATTTTGGAAGTGGAGCCTGGGGAGGGTGGGGTTTGGGGAGGGGAGGGGAGGGACCTCAACAGGGTACAATGCCATAGAGTCCACCCTCCAAAGCAGCCATTTGCTCCAGTGGACCTGATCTCTATTGTCTAGAGATAAGCTGTAAAAGTGGGAGGTCTCCAGACCCCACCTGGAGGCTGGCAACCCTACTTAGTACTGAACTATGGGAAGCAGTGATACCCCACATTGTTCACTGTAGTCCTTCATCTACAAGAGACCAATATAAAACTCGAAAGCTAATGTCCAGGGGTCATTTCGTAGAAAAAGAGCTAGGGGAACTCATTAGCATAACTTATTAGCCCCCCCCCCAACGGTCCCGGCCGCCACCGGCCTTGCGGCTCCACTGCTGAGCCCCATGAGGGGTGGACCTGCAAGCGGTGGACCTGCAAGGCTGCCAGGAGTGCGAGGAAGCCCCGCGAAGGCCCCCTGGCCCCCAACGGTCCCGGCCGCTGCTGCTGGCCTTGCGGCTCCACTGCCGAGCCCCATCAGCGGCCCGGCGGTGGACCTGCAAGGCCGGCGGGAGTGCAAGGAAGCCCCACCAAGGCCCTCCCTGGCCCAAGGCAGGCAGGGTTGGGGAGAGGCAGGGGGGAAGCAACTTACCCTCCCTCTTCTCCTGCCTCCTCCTGGCTGAATGAGGGCCGGAAGCGGGGCGGCTGGAAGTGGGGGGCGGGGCTTCGTTGTGTGCCCCACCCCCCGCCCCTCACCCGGGGGAACGGCGATCTCCTGCGATTCCCCCCGAATCGACCTTTGCTAATGTCCAAGAACTAGTGATCAATTTCTTAAAAGAAAAGTGCAGTTCTCATGCGGGTCCAGAAACAGTTTAGAAGGCCTTTCACACTCTATTTCCATATGTGTGGGGCCAACTGTCATAGTGGTGGTGAACATACTCAGTGGCATTCTGTGGGAAAGCATACAGACATCGTTCATTTTATTATAATTTTCTGTTCAACTTCTGAAATGCCCACGCCACGTTTTAGGTACATTTTAAATCTTCTCCACCAGGCTGAGCCAAACCAAAAGAAACCTGTTCTTCTGGTTTGCAGCAGAAGTTGGATTTTCACAGCACCACTGACTTTTATTTCTACCATAAAGCCCCTTCCTCTGCCTCAGAACAGGCCTCTGGACAGCGCCGGCTGGCTGACAAAAATCTTTCTACCTTCCCCTAGAGCAGCTTATAAAATGTAAAAAGTATAGCAACTGTGAAAAATGAAGCGCCGAATAAGCATTTGAAAGGCACTTGAAAAACAAAACAAAGAAAAATAACATTTGCCGTCTATCGAAGAAGGGATGAACCAGAAATGGCACTCAAAATTATGAGGTGTAATTAGGGTTGCCAAGTTGAAAAATCTCCTTACTGGCGGACTCCTGGTCTGTGGCTGGAGCGTGCGCGCATGTCACCAGGAAGTGACGTTATGACGCCGAGCACGCTGGGGGCGGGGCCACGACCATCTGAGGGAAAACCATAGAGTTTTTCCTCGGATGACCGTGGCCCCGTCCCCAGCGTGCCCAGCATCATAACATCACTTCCTGGTGACACGCACGCCGGGGTGGGGTTCCCCCCGGGGCCCGATCCGCCGCCAGCAGGGAACGGGCCTTTGGGGCAGGGGTTTCCCCGCCCCCCGGGGGGACTTGGCAAGCCTAGGTGTAATTGTGTTGACTGAGGATTGACATGTGTGAGGGGGAAATGAGCTCACTCTCAAGCAGAAATGCTCACGCCCACCTATTCCCAGTTACATCCTTATGTATCTTATTATTACCTCATGCAGACTTCAGAAATTCAACTTCAGACATTCACCTTCAGACCTTCTTACAAATTAACACCTTCCCTTTATGTATATTGGTTTATTGTACATATGTATATTGAGAGCATCCAAAATAAGTGATTGTCTAATATATGTATATTGTGCAGATCCAGAATTAGTGCTTGTCTAACTCTAAGGCTTGGCTTTAAAAAAAATTACTAAGAGAAGTCATTTTATAACAGATAAGACGTGAATTCATTCCTGTTCTTTGAGAGCATGGAGCAGGCTGTGGTTGATGATGACATGTGCTGAGTTAAGCTCCAAAAGGGGGATTAAAAAAATAAGTACGAGGAACTGATGCAAAACAGAATGTGTGTCTCCAGTAAGAATCCTAGGCACCCCAGGGTTTATGAGTCATGGATGAAAATGGCAAAGACTAGTGTTTCACAAAATTTTGACCTTCAGGGAACATTTCCCACATCAGTTTGATTTCTTTGAAAATGAGCATCTGCTGGAGACCCTCCTCTTTGGGTGTTGCAGATGACACAGAGACATATTTTGGAGTGCATGTTTTGGTCATATGGAACTCTGATTCTGCCTGCTGGGCCTTACCATTATTCTAAGTGATTGTTCAATCTAGAAAATATACAATATTATTCTGTTAACTGTTCATTGCAGGTAAAAGAATTGGGGGAAGACAAATTGCCTTTCAGAGAAGCCTGGGAAATTATCTAGGGTTACCAAGTCCAGGCTGGGAAATTCTTGGGAATGAGGGTGGAGCCTGAAGAGGGAAGAGTTTGGGGAAAGGAGGGACCTCAGCAGGGTGGAATCAATGCCACAGTGTCCACCCTCCAAAGCAGCCATTTTCTCCAGGAGAACTGATCTGTGCCATTTGGAGATCAGTTGTAGTTCCAGGAGATCTCCAGGCCCCACCTGGAGGTTGGCCAACCCAGGCATTACTGACCTTCTCACTGAGGGATGGCTGATAAGTTTTGAAGGAACCCAGGAGTTCTCCAGAGCCAGAGTATTGAACTGAACTGGAAAAACCCAGAAGTGACATCAGCCCACACTCAAAATCACCAGAAACTCTTTGGCGATCCTTAGGGAGGTGTATCATCACTTCCAAAGAAAATTTGGACGGGAATTCAGTCCCCTCTAGAAATTGTTGGAATTCTACAACTTTGCCAATGGTTGCCTCCCCTCCATGTCCTCTCTCTTGTCTTCTGATGGTTGCAGGGAGACTTCGGTTTGCCAGGTCAATTTACGGGCAGCGGGGTCTCCCGACGTCCTTCCAGGAGATCTGGAAGTGAAGTTGGGCCTTTTGGGGCCTACTTCTGGTTTCGTGCCTACTTCCAGTCAGGGGTGACACTCTGGGTTTTGGGCAAAACTTTATGGTAAATTTAGCCTAAACCCATAGAGTTTTGACCAAAAACCAAAGTGTCACCCCCAACTGGAAGTAGGCCCGAAACTGGAAGTAGGCCCAAAAAGGTTAGCTGGGGGTGGGATTTCCCCCCAGCTGGTGGGTGGTGGGCAACAGCCTGTGAAAGTGGGGGTTCCTCCACTCCCACCGGGGGGGGGGACTGGTAACCCTGGGAGACATCAACATTGTTACAGAAACACAACTACAACAGGCACATCAACTAGCACTGACAGGTCTCTCAGAATGGTGGGAGACCTCTCACCAGCAGCCCTCTGCCCCCACCACCGCTCAGTAGGCCGGCAGAGGGAAAAATGGAGGAATTGATGGCAGTGTGGTGATATCACTTCTGGCACACCTGGAACTGATATCCTCATGTGTGGAAGGGGACGACGTAGTACTTGCAAAAACGTATATGATCAAACTATAGGGTTTTGGGTGAATGATAGAGTGTGGCCCCTACATGATGTTACTTCTCGGTAGCCTTATAAATGACATCACTGTGTTCCCGTCACTCCCTAATGCTGGTAAGTTCTCCCACTGGTTTCTAGCCTCCACCTGGCAGCCCTACCATAGGGAGGAATTGGGGGAGGGGAATGATCTCAGTGGAGATGTGATGCCATAGAATCCATCCTCCAAAGTTGCCATTTCCTTTAGGGGGGGGGGTTATCTCTGTAGTCAGGAGATTAGTTGCAATTCCAGGAGAATGTTAGGCCCTTCTTGAAGGTTGGTCCCCTAGAGCAAAATGATGTCATGGTTTGGGCTGACCAATGATATAGTAGTATGGGGCTGGAATAGCAACATGAATAGCAGTATTTCCACACACCACTAGGTATGTGTGATATGGTATATGTGTACTATCATAATCATGTTAGGGTTCTCCTGCTTGGGAAATTCTTGGAGTTTGGGGGCACTGCCTGGGAAGGGCTGAATGCTCAGCAGGGATGAGGGATGCCATAGAGACTGGTCTCCAAAGCTGCCATTTCTTCCAGGTAAACTGATCTCTATACACTGGAGATCAGTTGTCCTTCTAGGAAGAACTTCAGGTAAGGTTGCCGAGCTCCTGCTGGAGATGGGAGAGATCTCCTTCCCCCATTGGGCCCTTCCTGCCACTGCTCATTTAGGTGGTGGAAGAAAACTGAGTGGGAAATGGGGTGTGTGGCTAGTGTCCTCATGCAGTGTCCGCTTCCCCACAGCTATAAGTCCAATACACGTTTAAACAAAGTAGTATTTTATTAAAGCCATGACAGAGCAGGAACAAAGGCACTGTCCAGAATACCTGGGCTGGGTTGGACAAGGGATAATGATAGACATTCAAACAGACAATAACCAATAACCTTGGTTCCCGCCGAGCGGGCCGACTTTTGGTTTCGCGCTCAAAAGCCTGAGAAGCAACGTTTCTATAAAGATAAACAAATGCAGCTTCACACGGTCCAGCTCATTATAGTCTAAGCTAAGCGGCTCCTTCTCCACACCTGTTAATCTTGCAGATAAGCGTACGCTAGCATTCATAGAATGGAATGCATGACACAAGGATACACACAGAACACACAGGGCATTGCGCAGATGCCGTGAGGCCAGAAGGGGGGGGGGATTGATATACACCGACTCCAATGGCAGCTAGCTGACATTCCAGTGCTACCAGAAGTGACACCAGTCAAAACTCTATGGTTACACAGTATAGTCTGGGCTGGGTGCTTGAGTTTTGCTGGAGACAGGATGATATCACTTCTGGTCAAGCTGTTTGTGACATCAGTGTATTGTCAGCAATGTCATTACATCACTGACAAGAGGCCCCTCCCCAGCAGTGACTCTCCTGCTGATTGCCAACAACCCTAACTACAGGCCCCATCTGGAGGCTGACACCCCTATGTGTGACTGGATCAAGGTCAACCAGAAAACTTGCATGGCAGAGTGGGGATTAGAAGAGGCACACCAACCTCCAGGTGGGGCCCAGATCGGTCCTGGAATTAACTTGATCTCCCAGCTATAGAGCTCAATTCCTTGGCAGCTTTGGAGGGCACCATACCCCCCCATACTTCATTGCCCCCAAATCTCCAGGAATTTAATAAACCACAGTTGGAAGAAACCCTAGCTTAGATTAGGGTTATCATTCCCCGGGTGGGGGCGGGGGATTCCCCACTTTTGCAGGCTCCTGCCTGCCAGTGGACAGTTTGCCAGTTGGAGGAAATTCCCCCCTCCCAACAGTGATGTCATACATAACACACTGATGTCACCCAGAAGTGATGTAGGCACATCGGTGACATGGGGCGGCAGGTGACTCTCTGGTTTTTGGGCAAAACCCTATGGTTTGAGGGTGATTCTACCATAGAGTTTTGCCCAAAAACCAAAGCATCACCCATGACGTCACCAGCATGCCTATGTTACTTTGGGTGATGTATACATGTTGCACAACATCCTCACCCCCTCCCAGAATGCCCCCCCCAATCCTGCCGCCAGTGCGATGATCAGACCTGGCAACTCTAAATTAGAACCTGGGGGTCCCAGAACCTAGTCTGATATTCGAACTACTACATCACACTGGTATCCACACAACCATACTATTGACCATTTACCCTCTACCTTTGCCCCAATGGGGCCAAAAGAGGCTTATGTCATTCTTTTCCTCCAGTTGATCCTCACAACAACCCTGTGAGGTAGATTAGGCTGAGTGTGTGTAACTGGCCCAAGGTCACCCAGCAAGCTTCCACAACGCAGTGGAGATTCAAATCTGGGTCTCCCAGAATATAGTCGTCAACTGGTTCCTCTAGCTGTCCCTTTAATAGCAGAATGGTTTGCAAGCAGTTACCAGGGAATGTCATTTAACTTCATGCCATGAAAAACTCCAGCTGCTCATTGCCACCCATCAAACCGCTGTTGAAGGGACAGGGCATTTATTTTCTGTCCCTTTGGCAACCTTCAGTATGGCATACTGGCAGTGCTTTGATCCTTTAATTAGTATACCGATATTCTTCTCTCAAGAGGTGTTTCGGGGCATCAGGCTAGGGGAAAGGATTCAAAATAGTGTTAGGAAAGCTGTGGGAGTGGTCAAGGTTTAATTACTACCATGGGAGATTCCTAAGTCACACCTGCCTACCAGTAACTCCCTCCAACCTAGAAATTATCACTTAACGCCAGGCAGGTAGTTGTTGTAAGTGGTTGTTGTGTAGCGTAGGGAATGCAAATGTGCAGAGCGTCTGCAGTTTCAAGTCAGTGAAGGAATTATCCAAACATTTAAATTCTCCCAAAGAATTTGTATGCAGACAGAGGTGGTGGAGCTTATTTAATTACTTCATATAAACCCTGCCTTTCTCCCCAAGGAGGACCCAAAGCAGTTAACAACATCTTCCTCTCCTCCATTTTATCCTCACAACAACACTGTGAGGCAGGTTAGCTCCAGAGTGTTTGACTGGCCCAAGGGTCACCCTGAAAGTTCCCATGGCAGAAAGTAGGGTTGAGAAACCCCCGGTCCGCCCAGGGTTTCCCAAATTTTCAGGGCTTCAATCCACCAGCGATGGAGAAGCCGCAGCCCCAAACAGGGACATTGCTGCATGAGGTCCCTGTCACAATGACGTTGCCTGGAAGTGATGTCATCACATTGCTGATATCGGGGGTGGTTCTGCTGTAGATTTTGGGCAAACTCTATGGTTATGAGGGCAAAAAAATAGAGTTTTGTCCCAAAACTACAGCAGAACCCCCCGATGTCAGCCATGTGATGACATCACTTCCGGGTGATGTCATTGTGACAGGGACATTGTGCAGCGATGTCCCTGTTGGGGGTGCAGCGATGTCCCTGTTTGGGGCTGCGGCTTCCCCAAACTGTCACTTCTGGGTGATGTCATTGTGGCGTGTGCGCTAGAAGATCCCAGATGGCAGCCAGGAGTCCCCCGCCGGCAGCGAGGTAGGACCTGGCAACCCTAGCAGAGAGTAGGGTTGCCAAGTCGTACCTCGTCCTGAAGCGGGGGACTCCCGAGTCAATCCTGGAGCGCGTGCGCGCTTTGTGCGCGCGCACCACATCCGGGGTGGAGTTCCCCCCGGGGCCCGATCCGGCAGCAGCGGGGAACGGGCCTCTGGGGTGGGATTTTCCCCAACCCCCGGGGGGACTTGGCAAGCCTAGCAGAGAGGAAGGATTCAAACCTGGGTCTCCCAGATCCTAACTACTACATCACACTTCCTTAAGACTGCCTGGTTATTATTCCCCCTTTGGTCTTCTGCACTGAAGTACTTCTTTTCCTGTAGGCAGTGTTTCTGTAGAGTATGATGTCTCTTCAGTTCTTTAGCTAATCCCAGATTTTGGGTAAGGTGAGGCCAGAAACTTGACAGTGGTTATTCATGGGAGAGTAAAAGACATTCAGCACATGCTCAGAAACATATTCTTCTGCACTGGCAAATTACAGCAGATACAATTAATGACAAACTCTTCCTTGACCGTCAAATCCATTTCTGGAATTCAACTTCAGCTTCTTTGCAGTGATGTAATCTGTGAATGGATTCAGAGTTCACACATATAGGTTCTGAACATGTGGTTGGTTTCTGAATTTCATATAAGCACTTGAACTCCATCTACTGAGCCTGTGTTCACTGGACTGGGCTGTATTTGTATGTTTACAGTAGCGAACAGACAGAGGTTTTAAGATGGACAGGTATGCCAGGTAGATGGTGAGGTAAGGCATTCCACCCTAGGGTTACCAACATGCCTGAAGGAACACGTCCTGTCCTTTTAATCCAGGTTTAAGGTGTGCAAATGGCAGTTGAAGCTTTTCATGGCATGGAGGTAAATAACAGGATGGTAAATAACACCCCATTAAGAATCAGTTAAAGGGATAGGAGTTTTTCCCCCCCTCCAGGCCTGTTGACAACGCTCCTTTCCTCTCACCAATTATTAGCTGAACTGCCCATAGTTTTATGCAGTCATTTCTATATTCCAGAGAAGTCCCACTGTTCTGGTACTTTAGGCCTGTAGCTATTAGGAGCATATGGGGCAACGCTCCCTCAGAAATAAGCCATGACCCCTTCCTGAATTCTTAGCTTTCTTTCTTTTCTTCTTTTAAAAAAGCAAGTCTGTTACCACATTTGTTGTAGCATTATAAGGGGGAAAGTACAAACAGTTTTTGCCTTTATAAGAACGGTGAAGGGGGACCTGCTACTTGGCTACAGCTGAGTCAGTTAACTTTTTACTAACCACATCCATTCTCATCTGCGGTGTCCCATGAGCTTTTATCCCTGGGTTCTTTGCTTCTTTGCCAGTTTGGTGTAGTGGTTAGAAGTGTGGGCTCCAATCTGGGAGAACCAGGTTTGATTTCCCACTCCTCCACATGCAGCTGCTGATGTGACCTTGGGACAGTTACAAGTTCCTGCAGACCTGTTCTCTCAAGGGCAGTTTTCAAGAGAGCTATCTCAGCCCCACCTACCTCACAGGTTGTCTATTGTGGGGAGGGGAAGGGAAAGGAGATTATAGGTGCAGGCCATTGGAGAAAGGTAGGAATAGAAAAACAAATGTCCAAAGTAGTCTGTTTTTTTATTCATCAGTTCAGGGGTCCCCAAAGCCTGTGGGATCTTTGGAATTCTCGCACAGGTGGCAGCCACAACCACAAAATGGTTGACACACGAAGTGGAGCCAGCCACAGAATGCCAGGTAGTGAATGAGGTTATGCATAACTCTTTTACATTTCAAGCAGAAGCTCTGATAGGAATCCAGCCTCCAGGTGGGACTCAGGGATGATAAACCTATGCAAGCAGAAGCAGGGGAGGGCATTTGCTGGGGAAAGTGGTAGGTGGCAGAGGAGATGCTTATGCCTCATGCTTTCCCTTTGCACCCCTCCTCCCCCCTCACTTGTCACAAAATACGGGCTGGGAAGTGGAATACTTGGGGGAGAGGGACTACAGAGGAACTTCTTCAGTAGTCTTGGAAAAGTAAAGACCACCTCCCATTCACTGCCTCTCATCTTGTACATCCGAAGCAAATATGGGAATGGAACTATGTTGTTTGCTTCCAATGCCCAGTTCCTCTCTGACAAACCAGTGACTTTTACATTAGGCAATGGTGTAACCTTTACATTAGGCGTGTGCAGTATGAAATTCCCAAGCTGAAGATTGTCAGAGAAATTGCTGGTTCAGAACATTAATGTGATTTCCTGGAATGCAAATCATAGATTATTGAGAATAATGGAAAAAACCTCTCTTAGGTGCTTATCAGGACTGCACCACATGCTTGTGTTTTTCTTTGATTCTCCTGATTTCCCAAATAATTTGTTTTCTCCATTCTAATCGGATCCTTGCAAGGAAGGAGTATAGAGCACTCCCAACCAATCACTTTGGGAGACAAGCCACAGACTGCTGTGGAACTGTTTGTAGGGACAGAGCCCCCCCTTTCTGCAAGTACAGTGGGTGGGGGCACCTTTTTCAGGGGCCTGTGGAACTGGATGCCTTGGAGCAATTCAAGTGAAACTTGAGGATTCTTTAGGAGATAGTCAGCACTAGCCCTTTTGGTGACATCTGGGTCAAAAACAGCCATTCCAGCTTCCTGAAAAATTATCTTCTTTCTCGCTCTGTGAACAGAAACAAACAAGAGATCACAATGAGGCAGGATGGTAAAACACAGAAATTTCAGCAGAAATGGAAAGAAAAGGTCAGTCATTCACTGTAAGAGCAGGAAAATGAATTGAATGCAGACAAGGTTTCTTTAGAAACAAAAACAGTGGCCAGCGCCATTTCTCTCCAATAGGAATCATTGTAGAGAACTGTACCTGCACTAATGTACCAACTTCTGGGTTCTGCAAAATTAATCCCCTTGGTCCAATTTGGGGCATGTCATGTTAGGGTTGCCAGTTGACCAGAAAGAAAATGACCGTAGCTGCTCCTACGCACCAGCTTGAAGCAATCCCCCCCAAATCAGTAAATGAAACTTTTTATGGCAGGGTGTTGAGCACGATAACCTGAGAAGGTCTGTAGATCAAACTGCTGTTAGAAAGGTAGAGAAGCAACTCAACTTTCATCCTACCTACAGCCTCCTACTCAGGTGGTTAAACGTGGCTTAATGGATTTGAGTTGCAACTTTTCTGCAAACACAACCAGATCCACTCTACAATTAAATATCCTATTAAACATCCTATTAAACCATTATGATCAGTTTAGTAATATGGAATGCTTCAGAAGCCAGTGCAGCAGAATAAATTAATTTAATATATATCAGGCAGAGAAAAGCTGTCAGCAATGCAGTGGATGAGCGTGGGAGAGAAGTACACAAGAGTGTCCCTGTTTTCATTTGTGCCATGTCAGAGGGCTTGCTAATCCAGTGATCTTCGCTATGGGTGAGGACCCTCAGCTGGGCCCTCAGATGGATATGCCAACCTCCACATGGGGCCTGGAGCACTCCCAGAATTACAACTGACCTTTGGATTACAGTTGTCAGTTCCCCTGGAGGAAATGGCAGCTTCAAAGTATGGATTTTATGGTATACCTAGTCAAGGAGAAATGGACATCCTCATTCCCTCCTTAAATTCTATTTCACATGCACCAGTCCTAAATCTCCAGTAATTCCCCAAGCTAGAGTGGGCAACCCTATATAGTTAGGGATGTCAACCTCCAGATGCGCAGAAACAAGAAAGGGAAAAAAACTAAACCTAACAAAGAACTCCAAAACGAAACAAAGGTTAGTGGAAAGGAGGACCAATATAAAAACTATTTATAAAAAGAGGTACATGTATTTATTGAAAATATCTAATTAAAACATATATAGGGGCCCAATTACAACCAATGTACATAAACCATAATCATAACCAGGGCTAAAAAAATGACCTGACATGTTTCGGCCAAATCGGCCTTCCTCAAAGGTCATACAAATGTGGCTAGATGGTAAATAGTTACATTCATAAAAACACAATCAAAAATATATACAAAATACAAATTCAATCAGGACCATAAAGAAAATTGCTGTAAAGATAAAAAATAGAAGATTAAACATACATATTTTACAACCAATAAATTTTTTTAAAAATCTATAAAGCCAATCAATGAATATACTACAAACTTACTTCAGAAGAAAAATAACCAGGCACAGGGTAAATATGCACATACAACCTTTTTAGTGCAATCACTAGCCCAGTAGTTATAAAATCAACCTAAGGAATAAAATGAAAATCAGTATATCAAGCAATTTAAAAGCCAAAAGTGCATAATAATAGTAATAATTGTAAAATAGTTACCTATGGTCCACAAATAACCTTCTTAGATTGTGTTGCCACAATGTTCACAAGTAAAAAGCAGTGTGGATAAGTTTAAAATGCTAGAGCTTTATAATAAGGTAATCTGGTCATGTGATTGCACCTTACACATAGAGTATACCATTAAGGGATAAAGAAACAGTACAGATTTATACATAATAGAACAGTCCATATATATAAAAAATACATGCTATACCAACAAGATTATATTGCACACCAGTCAACATGCTCATTCAGGCCATATGGGGTTGCAGTCTTAAGAGTATGTATCCAATATAATTCTCTTTTTTTCAGCTGTTGGATCATCTGTTGGTGGCTGCTTGGCCGAACATACTCGAGAGCAAAGAAGGCAAAATCCTGCCCCGGCAGGAAGAATGCACCCTTGACAGAGCACTTTAAGATGGCAGGACATAGTGATAAGGATTTTGCCCGGGAGGGGCAGACAGTTTTGGGAACATGAACGTAGTGCTTTCCAGGGATCATGCGAGGAAAGGCGGTCCCTCAGGTATATAGCGCCCTGACATAAAGGACTTTAAAGGTAAGAACCAGCACCTTGAAGTGAATTTGGTATGCTATGGGCAGCCAGGGCAGTGCTTTTAATGCAGGCTAAATCTGTTCCCATGTGGGGAGGCCCAACAACAGCCTAGTCGCCGCATTCTGCACCAGCTGCAGGTACCAGTTTCAATCCCCGGCATCTCCAAATAAAAGGATTGGGTAGGAGGTGATATGAAAGACCTCAGCCTGAGACCTTGGAGAGCTGCTGCCAGTTTGAGTAGACAATATTGACTTCGATGGACCAAGGGTCTGATTAAATATAAAGCAGCTTCACGTGTTCATGTGACTTGTTCCTCACTATGGAACACCTGCTGGTAGTCTGGTGTTACTCTGGGCCCTAGCTCTCTTGGTCAGAGACCAATAAGGACATAGCTCTGCCTCCCCTTTTTCCTGTCACATGATTGTGATGTCACATGCTTGTAGATTTGTGGGTTCCATGCTGCTATCTAAAAGTAGGTCCAACATCTGGAAAGGGTAAAGACCCTTGTGCTAACCTTTGGGCAACAGCAACCTTAAATGGCTTTCTTCTATAGAAGAAAATCTGTGCTCCCCCCCCCCACAGGCCACAGCCATGCAGGATACTCTGTTTTTTTTATAAGCTTGTTACTATAAGCACTTTTAAGAATCATAGTTTATTATTTCATTGATGTCCTGCCAAGAGTTTCTGCTCAGATACTCTCCATACTTTGCTCTCCCTGCCTTTCCCTCTCTCTCTCTTTTCAAAACAATACAGCAACGCAGGTGTGCAAATGGGCTTAAGACTTGGTGCATGCCAGAATTCTGTGCCTACCTGATTTTGCCCCCAGATAAAGCTCCCCCCCCCACCAGTGAAGCAGAGCGCATTGTGGGCCTCCTTGAATTTTCTAGATAACATAGAAGCCTGCAGCACTGAACCGTCAACAAGTATGCCTTGATGTTTGCTTATACCTATATTCTTCTCTCTGCCTTGATGTTTGCTTATACTACAGCCTTTTTTTAAAAAATCCGTTTTGTGACTCACAGCTAAATAAATGGCCATCCAGTGTGGAAATAAAGGAAAGGTTGGGGCGGATGTTCTTTGACTCCCAGCCTCGGCCCCCAAAATGCACACAGAGAAAACTAGGGTTACCCTTACTGGTATTTACAATAACTCCATACAGTGAAGAAAAACAATACTTTGCCAAGGATCTCTGGAGTTCTTCATATTGTATGCATTACCTCAGAAATATAGAGACTTTGTGTTTTATTAACAAGTATTGTACGCATGGATAACATTCCTCTTCTTGTTTATTAGATGTTGTTGAAAGATACTGTATACAACTAACAAGTAATACAGGATGTAAAAATATATAAAACTCAATAAAAATGCTAGACTCTCTTGAAGTTGGAAGAGCTGACAAAGGTCAAATCTGTGGGCTGGAAGGTTGTTGGTCTAATCACTCAGCAGTTACCATGGTGTCTGAAACAACAAACAGAAACTTTGTTTGCGATAACAGAATTGGTCTGAGACATTCCCATGGCAAATTCCTGTCTGATCTTTCTCTCCAAGAAATGAAACAAGTTTGTTTGCGCTAGAATAGTCATCAAATTCAGCTTAAGTTGGCCCACGCAGTTGCTGACCTGTCAAACTCTATGCAACCTGAAATCTATTTGTTGCGGCCTGCCAAGTATTTGTATAGTGGCCAACTGACCTGCAGAACCGGTAGGCAAAGCTTTTTATAACATGGAATTAAATAGTATTGCCGGCTAGTATTTGCATATGAAGTTGCGGTTAAAGACAGAAGAGAAAATGCCAGTAAAAAAAAAGCTTTACCCCCATTTTACAGTCCCAGGCCAGTAGCAAAAACACAACCCTTACCAAGTCCGGTTGCCAGGTCTCCCTGGCCACCATCAGGAGATAGGGTTGCAAGATAGCTGGGAAACTCCTGGAGATTTGGAGTTGGAGCCTGGGGAGAACAGGGACCTCAGTGGGGTACAATACCATAGAGTCCACCCTCCAAAGCACCCTTTTTCTCCATGGGAACTGGTTGCTGTAGTCAGGAGATGAGCTGTAATTCTGGGGGAACCCCAGGTCCCACCTGGAGGCTGGCATCTTTATTTTAGTGGGTCAGCCATCATCCATAGTTGATGCATTCCACTTGGTGGATCACGAGTTATGTGACCTGAAACAATGCATTTGGGCAGTCCTGCCCAAGCAAACATCTGCCAAATTTTTAAGGAAATAGAAATATCCTGACAATCCAGAGGTGATACTGATCGGGAAGGCTGATGCTTTGGAGGGATAGAATCCACTTGTGGTGGATGGAATGGAGTTGGCATGTTAAGAGCTTGGGGGTGCTCATGGAACCAGCCTTTCTGTTTGGAAAACAAGTTGGTGTGATGGCCAAGAGTGCCCTCTATCTGCTGTGTTTGGCTAGCCACTTGTTCCTTTCTTAGGTACAGCCAATCTGACCCTGCTAATCCATGCCTTTGTTATCCTCATGGTTGGATTACTGTGAATCACTCTATTTGGGTCTGCCCTTGGAGACAACTCTGAATCTCTAACTGGTTCATGATGTGGCAGTCTGATTATTCTCAGGAGTTAGCTGATGGAAACACATTTTGCCTATTTAAAGCAACTATATTGGCTGCTAATTTGTTTCTGAACCTGAGTTCAGTTCAAGATTATGACTTTTAAAGCCCTTCACAGCTGGAAAACACACATATCTGAGGAACTGCCTCCCCCCATATCTCCATGGACACCAATTACAGTCTCCTGGTTTCCACTTTATAGTTAATCTCTTGCTTAACATGGTCCGCTTGGCATCTACCAGAGCTTGGCATCTACCAGAGCTTGTTCTCTATAGTGGCTCCCACCTTGTGAAACGGGCTCCCTGAGGGAGTGAGAGGGCCATAGGCTCATCATGAGTAAACTTCTGCTTTCATCCCCATTCCTCCACCCTTGAGAAACTGAGGAGCAGGAGAAAACAATGGCTGGAAAATTGCCTTTATAGTGACAGTCTAGGAATTTCCCCATGTGTCTATGTTCTTTACCACAGAGATTGAAGGTTTACTGGATTTTGTTTATAAGAAAGCCAGTTTTGGTGTAGTGGTTAAGTGGTTGACTCCTCCACATGAAGCCAGCTGGGTGACCTTGGGTCAGTCACAGTTCTCTCAGAACTCTCTCAGCTCCACCTACCTCACAGGGTGTCTGTTGCGGGGAGAGGAAGTGAAGGAGATTATAAGCCATTCTGAGGCGCCTTCGGGTAGAAAAAGTGAGGTATAAAAACCAACTATACTATATATAATTTTTTTTTGGAATTGTAAGCCACATTGAGGGGTATATTTTGATAAACAGCAAGATTGAGAACGTTTCTTAAAACAGGGCACTTGCAGGGTAGGGACAGTGGGCTGGAGGAAGGATTACCTAACCCCTCTTGAATTTGCTAACTTTCTCCTCAGAACAACTGTTTTGCACTCAGCCTAGTTTACCTCCAATTTTGGAGTCCATCTGGGATAAAATTATGAAGATGAGAATTCGGTAGAGACAATAGATGGGCATGAGAATAGCTGAATACACGCCACTTTCGGTTTCCCCTCTGCAAGGTTTCCATCCATTCCCATTAATGCCACAAGAGGAAACCTCGTCCCTCTCAGGCCGTCTCATTTGCCCATGACTTGCCTAAAACAAAGGAAGCCATTTGAGCACATACCAGTGCTGAGGACACTCATTTGCATCCTGAGAGCAGAATGTAGGCTATAATCCCTAAGTTTTTACTTGATGCTGTGCTCCAAATGTAATTTACTAAATACAGTTCATAGATATTGTGGTTTTTATTTTGCAAATGGGAAATCTGGAATGCACCGCTGGGACATTAGTCCCAGAAAGGCTCTGTCCTGCAAGGCGGAACAGCAGACATGGAAATAACCTTGACTAGCTGCCCCGACTGCTGCTTTTGTTGGGTACAAAGCGTTCCATTGTTCAGCTTGGCTACCTGATAGTTGGTACAAGGCAATTGACAGTGTCTGGAATACGGATGAACAGATCTCCTGGGCTGCATACCTTAATTTCCCCGAAATGTCACTCTGAGCTGCATTCCACTCCTCCTTAGTTCCAGTTTAACCCGGAAAAAAATTCTAAAATTAATTTTAGGATTGAATCATGCACAGTGAGCTGCAGGTATCAGTTTGTTCCATGCACTGTTTATTTATTTACTTTCCCCCCTTTCTTCCCAGTAAGGGCCGGAAGCAGCGTATGCCATTCTCCTCTCCCCCATTGTATCCTCTCGACAACCCTGAGAGGTAGGTCAGGCTGAGAGTGGGTGACTGGTCCAGGGTCACCCAGCAGGCTTCCAGAGAAGAGTGGGGATTCCAGCCTGGGCTTCCCAAATCCTAGTGTGACATGCTAACCACTATGTAGGGATGCCAGCCCCCTGGGGATCCCCTGGAATTACAATTCATCTCCAGAATACAGAGATCAGTTCTCCTGGAGAAAATTGATGTTCTGGAGGGTGGACTCTGTGGCATTGTACCCCACTGAGATCCAGGTTCCATTCCCAATTCTCCAGGAATTTCCCAACCTGGAGCTGGCAACCCTACCCCCCATCGCCTGCTTATGCCAGGGGGGATGTGGCACCCCTACACCACACTGGTATTTTGCTTTCCTGTGCTTCACATAATTGCATTGATAAAAACCATGTGGTGTTTTGCAGATGCACATGTGCTCTTGTGCATTAATAAATCTTTGTGCAAAAATAATGTTTTTTTAAAGTACCCGAGGGTACACTTTTATTGTTTTTTTACATTATATACTACAAACATACATACAAACAACACCCAACTACCCCCAACAACATATAACATATAACAAGAGACTTTTATCCCTTCTTCTGCTTATTAAATTTCTAAATTCATTATCTATTTTACTAAGCTTATCTCTTCTGCGTTCTCAAATTACTACATTTATCTATCAGTTGCGTTTACATTATACCAATCATAGAATCTCTTCCAAGTTTTTTTAAAAGTCCATTCTGTGCCGGCTCCCATCTCAAGTGTCAGTTTGTCATTTTCTGCCGTTTCGAATAGTTTGTTTACGTACTCTTGTTTTGTTGGTATTTCCATTATTTTCCAATATTTGGCATATAGTGCAAAAATAATGTTGATGTGATCAAACATACAATCACATCAATGATGGTGTTTTGTTTTGCAGTGTGTTATCAATACACCCTGACCTGGATAGCCCAGGCTAACCTGATCTCATCAGTGCTCAGAAGCTAAGCAGGTTCTGCCCCAGTTAATAGTTGGATGGGAGACCTCCAGGGAAGTCCAGGGTCACTATACAAAGGCAGACAATGGCAAACCACCTCTTAATGTCTCCTGCCTTGAAACCCCCCTGGGTATTCCATAGGTCAGCTCTGACTTGATGGATAGATAGATGATAGACAGACAGACAGACAGACAGACAGACAGACAGACAGACAGACATTGGAGGCTCAGTTCAAATGTGACTAGGTGGATATGGGCAAGTCAAAACCACACATTGGCTGGAGAAACTGGCTTTCAGACACAACACAAAACCATGGTTAGTTGTGAAACCAGGATTCAGTTCGTAGGTGATCAGTCGAATCCTGCTTTGCCTCAACGAATGCCCATTGGATCCCCATTGTTCCTTCCTCTGCTTCCCCCTGTAGCAACCTGTCTGGTATCTTAGTTTTGAATGCAGCAAGTGTAGCACCAGGGAACAAGCCAGGAGGATTCAGCCAGGATCTCTAAATGTATATGTTATTCCAGACCACAGCTATGGCTAACTGATAAACCAACTTAAAACCATGGTTTCAGATCCCAGTTTGATATACTAGGGCCCCGGTCACACAGAGAATTAGGTACGCGGAGTGGACAGATTAAGGGCGGATCAAACCGGCATGATCAGACACCAACATCTGGCAAGCGTTGCGCACCGCTCCTAACCCGTTGCATCCAGCCGAAAATGCAGATCGAAAAGGTGGTATGGAAAATGGAGTACCTACCGGAAGATCCGCAGCAACGACGGCCATGGGATTGCAGACCATAGCATCCTGCAGCCGTCTGTGACCCATGCACGTGCACTAACGCGGGACCGCCGTGTTGCCTCGCTGGGACTACGCCATTGCCTCCCCAGTGTAATTGGGTGCCGACCGAGGGAGAACAGAGCTGCGGGGGAGCGTAAGATTGCGCTCCCGTGCTTCTTTTAGCTCCGCATCTAATATGCCTCCCTTCCCCGACAGATTTTCCCGCTCGTGTGACAGGGGCCACTGATATACAACCTTGTTACCTGGTTGTTCTGCTCACCCTAGGCTGCACTGGTAGCTGGAGAAGGGAGCTTTGACTCACAGAAGCTAATACCCTGGAAATCTTGTTGGTCTTTAAGGTGCTAGCAGACTTGAATCTTGCTCTTCTGCTTGTGTATGTAAAACTGCTGTCAAGTCGCAGTCTCCTCATGGTGACCCCATAGAGTTTTCATGGCAAGAGATGTTCAGAAGCGGTTTGCCATTGCCTGCTTCTACATAGTAGCCCTGGACTTCCTTGGTGGTCTCCCATCCAAATACTAACCAGGGCTGACCCTGCTTAGCTTCCAAGATCTGACCGGATTGAGCTGGGTTGGGCCATCTTCTGCTTATTCCCTAACAATTATGCATAGGATGATAGCCTTAGTGTGATTCTTGTAAGTGAGATGAATCCTTCCCAGAGCCTTTAAAGCAGCACACTATCAGCAGTGCATACCATGGCAAAAGTCAACTGTGGGGAGTGCATAACACATTTCAGCATGCCTTTCCACTCCCTTCAACAGAGTTCCTTCAGTTTCATTAACTGAACTGTGCCTCCTTTCTTTTTTGTTGCTGTTGCTTGCCATGGGAGGTGACCAGCACCTTTTCTTGATTCATATATAAGCAAGAAGAAATTTTAAAAGGAGGGGAGATATCTTAAGGCTATAAAAAATATACTCACTGCACACCTACAAAAGGGAGGTGAAAGGCTGCCAGGGAAAGCGCAAGGTGCAGGGAGTGGAGCGATAGTGTTACCGTGGCTGTGTGTGTGTGTGTGTTCCCCCCCCTTCTTCTATGCTCTGCGCTCAGCAGGTTGAATGCGGTGGGACGGCTGCCAGACACACCCAGTCCTTGCAGGCAGTAAAATGATCCCTCTGCCCCCAAGCCAAGCCCAGCTCTTTCTAACGGATAAAAGGAGAGGAAGTGCTGGTTTGCAGGTTTAGAGGGACTCTCTCTCTTTAACACCACCAAGCTGCGTTCCATACCTTCCCTCCCTCCCTCCCTTCTACATCTTCAAAAAATAACCCTGCTTGGATAGCCATGGCGCAAGTCAGTTACAGCTCCCGCTCAGCAGCTGGCCCCGGGGGGTATAGCCAGGTCCGAGTCAGCACTGTCTCTTCATCTCGCGGCGTCGGAGGGGGCTCCAGCTTTAGGAAACCTGGTGGCTTTGGCAGCTCCAGCCTCTACAGCTTTGGCTCTGGGGGCAAGAAGATCTCCACCGGTGGTGGAGGAAGCTTCTACGGTGGCCTGTCCTCGAGTGCTCGCTTGGGCGGTGGTTATGGAGGTGGTTATGGAGGTGGTTTTGGAGGAGGCTATGGAGGAGGCTATGGCGGTGGGCTTCAGTCTCCAGGGATTCAAGAGGTCACCATCAACCAGAGCCTCCTGGCCCCTCTTAACTTGGAGATAGACCCAACCATCCAGAAGGTACGCAAGGAGGAGAAGGAGCAGATTAAGACCCTCAACAATAAATTTGCTTCCTTCATTGACAAGGTAAGAGGCACGATCAACTTATCCGATACTTGTCTAACATCATCAAAATAGTCCATAGGAGTCTCTCCTTGGGCCCTCAGCCAGTTGCAGTGACACGGCGAGAGGCTTGATATTTCTCTGCTGGAAACAGCCAGTCACTCAAGGCTTTGCATATGTTTCAGGATGGCATCTGGGCCTTCATTCTCACAAACCCCTCCGTAGGCTCAGAATGTATTGGCCAATGCAATCTAGTCATTACTGGCTGAGGGATCTTCCCTATTCATTGCCTGATTAACTGAGGCCTTGTCAGC
This sequence comes from Gekko japonicus, assembly GCF_001447785.1. NCBI lineage: Eukaryota > Metazoa > Chordata > Lepidosauria > Squamata > Gekkonidae > Gekko > Gekko japonicus. The sequence goes on along the minus strand of NW_015170915.1, from coordinate 304,055 downwards.
ATCAGAACGTCTAGTCCAATATGCCAGCTCCTGAACTCAACTTATAAAGAGGTAGCATCTTCCAGATATGTTAACACCTCAGTTTATTCCCTCATGGTGTCAAGAAGGTGGCCACTGTACCACATACTGAAAGGAGAGGAATCCACTTTTCAGTATCTTCATCCTTTCTTAAGCTTCTGAACCCACTTCGGGAGCTAAGACAGTCGCTGTGGTTTCTATAATCATTCCTGATTCCTAGGCATGTTATAAGTTGAAACTGGCCTGCTTTTAAATAACTGTACCTGCAATTGCAGCTGTTTACCTGTAGCCCATTCCACCTGCTTCTATCTCTTGAACAGGCTCCTTGGGTTTCTCATATGCTTTCAAGTATCTTTTTTTTTTTATCCTGCCCTTCCTTCATTTTATCCTCCAAACAAGCCTGTGAGGTTAGACTCAGAGAGCGTGACTGTCCCAAGATCCCTTAGTGAGCTGGATGGCTAATGGAGGATTCTATGAAGATAGTTTCAGAAGGGAGCCAGATTGGTCTGCCGTAGAAGAGCTAGATTAGAGTCCAGTAACACCTTAGAGACCAACAAAATGGGGGGGGGGGTAGGAGCTTTATAGAGGTATACTTTTTCAGGGTATGAGATCCCCAAGTCCTTCTATGCCAGGCTGAAGGCAGGAGGGGTGTGGCAAAGAAAGGAGTTGGGATGGAGAGGTGCAATGCAAAATGTAACCAGCTTGATTAGAGCAGGGGGCAGAAAATTAGGGGCAGACATTTAGCATCCGTAGCGAGATGCTGTGGGGAGGGAAGGCAGCAGGGTATAGCCTGTTCTTGGCAGACCTTGGAAGCTAAGTAGGGTCAGTACTTGGAAGGGAGACCTCCAAGGAAGGCTCTGCAGAGGAAGGCGATGACAAACCACCTCTGCTTAGCCACTTTCCTTGAAAGCCCCTTGCTGGGGTCGCCATTAGTCAGCTGCAACTTGATGGCACTTGACACACACAGTGAGATGCTACAGCCTGCTGCCTCTGATTCAGGTCTTAACCTGCTGCATCTCACAATCAAGACTTCCTCTTTTACAGTACAATTTGCTATTAATTACACAGGAGGAGCTGAAGGGGTTTTTTTTCCTTCACAAACTGACCTGTGTGCAAAAGTTGGTTCAACGTGCAACCTGTGAAATCGCACATGTGTAAAAAAAAAGATTGATAATTCTTGATATTCACATTCCCCCACACACCCAGATTGTTGACTTCATCTCATTTAGTGTCCGTTTAGACAGGATAAAGCCCCTGACCAGCCATGAAATTAAATGGGCCACCTAGGCTGGCTCCCTGTCCTCTCCTGCCTTGGGTTGTTGCAGAAAACACTTTGCAGTAAACACTTTGCAGTGAACCTGAGCTGTTAGGGTAGGGCCCAAATGATCTGCAGTCAAAAGGAGTTTTGTCTGTTTGCAAAATAGGTCTCTGCATCCAGACTTCAGTTGTTCACTCCCTGATCTGTGTTTGCATCTGACTCTCCTGGCAATAAAGTCAATGGAAGCTTGTCTGTGTGATATAAAATGCTGAGTTTGAACCTAGTTCTATCCAGGGAGCTCTGTCTCTTGAGCTCCCTTCCCCTGAAACACTGCAAGCCTGGAGTGAATCTGCCTCCTCTCCCTCCAGCAACGCCCCCCCCCCCAGGTATAATTCCTCAGATGCTTCATGGGCTTACATTTTCCACCGGATCAAGTTCTGAAAGTGGCCAGTCATGCGGGCTCTCAATTTTCTCCTTTGTCCGTGGCATTTAAGGTTGCGTTGGAAGAATGACAGGCACTTGAACATTTGCCTGCGGGCTTTCTCCCCCACCCCCCCCAGGTCCGATTCCTGGAGCAGCAAAACAAAATGCTGGAGACCAAATGGAGCCTCCTGCAGGATCAGAAGACCACCCGAAGCAACATGGCTCCCATTTTCGAATCCTATATCGGTAACCTGCGGCGGCAGCTTGACGGCCTGGTGAATGACAAGGGACGCCTGGAGGGAGAGCTGAAGAACATGCAGGATCTCGTGGAGGATTTCAAGAACAAGTAATGTGCTTCTAACGGTTTTCGCAAAGCTCGGGAGGCTGGCAGGGCATCTTTGCACAATGTATAGGGTGGATTCCTGCTCTGGGAGAACTTCAGCCTGATGCTCGTCGTGTGTGTGAGTAAAGCGCTGGAGGATCACAACCGACTTAAGGTGACTCCAGAAAAGGGCTTTCAAGGCAAGTGAGAAGCAGAGATGGTTGGCCATCGCCTTCCTCTGCAGAGCCTTCCTTGGTGGGCTCCCATCCAAGTACTGACCCTACTTATCTTCCAGGATCTGACGAGAACAGGCTGTACCCTGCTGCCTTCCCTCCCCACAGCATCTCACTTCAGACCTTAAATTTCTGCCCCTAATTTTCTGCCCCCTGCTCTAATCAAGCTGGTTATTGGGCTACGCCCATGCTGCTTTCCCTCCTTCCTTCCCAGCCTGATGCTTACTGGGGAGACGTCCCACAGCCAGTAATAATTAGCATTTGTAGAGCACTTCCAGTGTCCAAATGACTGAATTCAGTAGTGCCCTGACCTGGATGGCCCAGGCTGGCCCGATCTCATCAGACCTCAACAGCTGAGCAGGGTCGGCCCTGGTTGGTACTCGGATGGGAGACCACCCAAAAACCCTCAGGGTCGCTATGCAGAGGCAGGCAGGTGCAAACTGCCTCTGAACATCTCTCGCTTTGAAAACCCTATGGGCTTGCCATAAACTGGGTACAACTTGACAGCACTCTACACACACACACACAATGTTTACAGAGACAGGCCAGCAGCAAGTCTTGTAATGAAGGCAACTGAAAAAGTGTGAACTGGCAGGAGTTGCTGACAGCCGTATCCCATGATTGTCTGCTTTGCACTTTACTTTCGGTCTACAAGGAAGGCTGGGCAAGGACTGTGAAAAAGCTTTTTGAAAACTAGCTCCAGGTCTAGCTGAATTTTAGCAAGGCATTTGCTACGCGTGGGGAATTGTTGTATGAACAGGGAAAGGGGTGTGTGTTAAGTTCATGAATTGACCAATGAGTAATGATTTGCTCAAAGGAAAGAATACAGGGGTAGGGGGGTTGTTAAAGATTTTTGATGCAAGGAATAAGCACTAGAGATCTTCCGGGATTGGTCAGAGTGGGGTGAGGTGGGGGGCTGTTAAGTTCATGAATTGACCAATGAGTAATGATTTGCTCAAAGGAAAGAATACAGGGGTGGGGGGTTGTTAAAGATTTTTGATGCAAGGAATAAGCACTAGAGATCTTCCGGGATTGGTCAGAGTGGGGTGAGGCTTGGTGGGAGAGAGAGAGAGAACTCTTTTGTTCTGTATTTTTGCAGCTGATCTCAGGGGTGGTCATCAGAAGGTGCAAAGAAAACACTGATTGTGGTCTGTTCATAAATATGAGTGGATGTGATTACACTCTAGAACTGTAGCGAGGGGGGTGAAGCATAACAGAGAAAAGGGTTTTATTTTGGCTCAAGAAAGTGCAACTGCAAAGAGCAAAACATTATATAGTGTCAAATTTGGGTTAGAAGTAGAAAGAGGGTTCAAAACATTTAGAAATAGCAATTTGATGGCCGTGCAGCAACTGTGCATAATTTTTGGCTGTATACGTTCTGAGAGCTGAAGTCCTCCAGTCTAGACTTTATCTGATTCAGACATGCTGAACAGGTGCACGGCATAGTCCTTTCTGCACAATGTGACTTCAGATTGCTAGTGGCATTGGAGGGATGGCATATTATTCTGTTTCTGTACATGTAGAATGGTATTGCCGAGGAGCTTAGATAAACCCCTTCTTGCTAGCCTGTGACCGGAGAAGAGAGAGTTTCAGCAGGCTGCAGACAGGGTTTTAAAAACAGCCTTACCTGCCAAGTATTCCCTAAAATATATGACAAGTAGAGGTGTAACAGTTTTAAGGCTGGAAAGCTGATCATCTCTGCTCTAGCACACTTCTATAAATACTTAGAAGACTATTGAGTGATTTCTGACGACTCAGTTGCAGTCAATGGAGTGGGAGGGAGAAGATATTGTTTGTGTTACGCTTCCTTGCAAAAGCTGTTGATTCAGTTGCATGAGCCTTCCAGAACTGTGATCATTGCAAGCACCTGTCAGCTGTGTAGATGCCATCCATTTGTGATGTTGTGACCCAGATACATCTGGGTTGCCAGTCTCTAGATGGGTACTGGAGGACTTCCAAACTTAACAGGGATCAGCTTCCCTGGAGAAAATGGCAACTTCAGTGGACATCCTATGGGGTAAACAGGGTAGCCAGTCCCCCCCCCCCCGGCCACCAGCAGGGGGGTAGGGTTGCCAGATCCAGGTTAAGAAACTCCTGGAGATTTGGGGATGGAGCCTGGGGAGGACAGGGAACTTGGTGGGGCACAATACCATAGAGTCCACCCTCCAAACTGTCCATTTTCTTCAGGGAAACTCATCTCTGAGGTCTGGAGAATTCCAGGGAATCCCCAGCTCCCACCTGGATGCTGGCATCCCTAGGCTTTGAGAAATGGAAGTCCCTCTCCAGGCACCTCCCTCAAATCTCCAGGAACAGTGTTGCTTCTAAGCTGTGTGTGTGAGCAGCCGCTCATTAACACAGGAGGCCCTGCTCAGCAGCAATCTGGAGCCACACAGGGTTTCACACTGCCCATTGCCCATATTAAAATTACAGCAGTTATATTCTGCTCAGGATGTAAACTGCTCCACTCAGTGTGGGGGGGAATTAGAGGGAACATTGGTCATGAGCTGGCAACCCTAGATCCATCCGATGTGTGTAGTGGACCGATGGGCCTCGCCATTAGATACAGGTCCAGTAAATGGATGTTTGGTTCCCTTCGAGACCAAATTATTGATTACAGTTGTATACCACCCTTCCTGTAGGGCAGCATGCACAGTCCTTCTCTTCCCTTAACCCTCGCTATAACCTGGTGACGTGCGTTATACTGTGAGGCGGTCACTGGCCTAAAGTTACTCAGTAAGCTTCGCGGGCATGTGAATTCAGGTGTCCTTCGGACAGGAGCCCCCAATCTTGTTTATCCTGGGGAGGCTTCCAGAAAACTGAGGTAACTGAGTGAGTGCCACCACACAATGGCTGCCGCAGGGGCTTGGCCTGTCACAAAATACTGGTAGGTTCTAAGCCAAACTCCCTCCTGTAATAGAGGCAGCTGTTCCCAAGTGGGTGCTCCCTGAAGACTGAAAGGTCTCTAGCATTGTTCTGAAACATCTCCTGCTTCAATGAACTGGAAGAAAGCCATGACTTGTGCTTTGGTTGGGAGAGCTTTGGGCATCTCAGTGGGCACCGTGCCCCCCCGGGCACCAGCCTGGGACTCACCGCCCCAGGGCAAGTCTGGAACTTAGTCTAGTACACTCCACTGGTGCTACAGCCCTGGTGCGGAGATCTTGCTAATTCACATTGACTATGCACCACCAGCAACAACTTACAGTTTCCTGCTGTTATGCATTTTTTTCCTGTACACCTTCCACAATGTTCTGCAAACCTTTAAGACAGGGTTGCCAGCTCTGGGTCGGGAAATTCCTGGAGATCTGTGGATGGAACCTGGGAAGGGAACTCAGTGGGGTATAATACTATACAGTCCACCCAATGATGCTGCGATTTTCTCCCGGGGAACTGATCTCTGCAGTCTGGAGCTCAGCTGCAATTCTGGGAGACCTGCAGGCCCCACCTGGAGGCTTTAAGAAACGATGTGCACACATTTCCCTGCCATTGAGAAGCACTCATTGTGCAATCAAGTCAAAGAACAAAGTGTTAATATGTAAAAGGTTACTCTTTTCCCTCATTTCTTGGCAAAGGATTGCAGGGGCCAGGGAGAGAGAGGTAAAGCAACGTATCTATCCATAGTCACGAAAGAGCACACCTTCTCCTATTAAAAAGGGCTCCATGGAAACCAGGGGAGCAAAGGTCGGCAGTTGATCCTGTACAAAAGGCCCCTCTGTTTTCTTTCAGAAACTCCAATGGGGGATCAGCTCTTCACCTGTTCCCCTCACTCTGCCACACCCTCAGTGTTGAAAAAATATATGAGTTGGCAAGCCAGCACAGACAGGAACCAAAAGCAAACAAAGCTGATAAGCCCCCGGGGCGTGTCCCCTGAGAGGAGAAAAGTCAATTGCCTGTAATGTTTCTGCAACTGTAGCCAAGGGTATCTAGCTGGGGTGGGGGAGGAGGAAGAGGGGAGAGGCCGTGGGCCTGGCTGCCACATTAATAATTTTAATTGCCCTTTTAAAAGTCTCCCATACTTCACAATCAAAGGGCATATTCCTGTTTGACATCAGGGACAAATCTCTCCTGCAGATTTAAACTAGTGTGTGTGTGTATGTGTATGTGTATGTGTATATATATATATTCCCTGCCTGTTTAATAAAATCTTTATTCTGTTCTTGAAAGTTAATCTGCCCTGTCTTCAGCCTTGATTGTAAGTAAAGAAATCTTCTGAATGCATGTGGAGGAGCTTAATAAAAATGATTTAATTCACTCTGGTCGTGCGTTGAATCACATCCAGAAGGCGCTGTTGACTCTTGACTTAGCGTCAGACGGAACATGCCTCAAGTGCCATTTCATAAGGGCTTATAAAATAGAGCAGCTCCTATATTTCCCGCAAGTTCCTATATTAAAGCCTAAAGAAATATCTGTGACAGGGTGAACAGTTTAAGCTTATCAGACAAAGAAGAAATACACGCTACTTGAGGTCCCTGCTGCGGCGCGCAGCCAGCAGCACCATCCCCACAGTCATCATGTTGGGGACACTCCGCCCCCTCCAAGAATGCCCCTCAAAGTCCCCCGCTGGGGGTGAAGATAGGACTTGGCAAGCCTAGTTTTATTCTTCCAGTTCTCTCACAACTCAAGGCAATATACATTGGTCTCCCCTTGTGCACTTCACCCTCACATCAATCCTGTGGGGTAGGTTAGGCTGAGAGAGTGTAATTGGCTCATCCAGCTTTGTGGCAGAGTAGGGATTTGAATCTGGCTCTTCCAGAGCCTAGTCCAGCTCTTTAACCATCACACCCAAGGTGCCCAAACGACCTTGCCTTGGAGAACTGAGGGAACTGTAGTTCAGGGGGAGGTTATGAATCTCTAGTTGAGAAGATTCTTAGCACTTTGAATGAGCTACGGTTCCAAGGATTGGTTTGAGGGGGGCAGCTATAAGAGTTAATGATGTATCATCTCCCTTAGATGGCTGGGGGGGGGGGGCTGACAACCCTAACTGTAGAGAACTGACACAGTTCTGCAGTATAGGTTGCCCCGGAGAAACAAATTTGAGCCTCTCTCAGGTTTCTCATGTCATCCCACATAAAAGACGTTAATGGAGAGAATTCAGAAGAGGGGGGGAAATGCAGGTATTTATGCTTCCCTTTAAAAACAAGAACAGTTGAAGATTAACTATGGAAACAAGAACATCCTTGTCCATCTGCTCAACAATAATGTGTTCCTTATTGTCACTCTTCTTCCTTGTTGTAGGTATTTGTAGGCATTTGCGCAATTTGTAGGCATTTGCGCAAGGTCTTTTTGCGACACTGGTAACATCAATGTTTCTCGGCCTCGATTCTCCATCAACATATTTGATCATTTTAATTTTGCAAAGCGGCTTACAAATTCAGTCTGTATGATGATCATCTTTGTATTCAGCATGCAAGGGGGTTCTCTGTATAACACCTTGTTTTACAGTTGGGGAAATGAGGCCTAGTTTCCACAGACCGTAAATGGAGAAGGAAGCCTGTATCTTACCTGCGCTACAGGTTTGGGCTCATGTGATGGAATCCCTCTCGCCCGCTTCCCAGGAATAAAGATTCTGACCCAAAGAGGACTATGTGTAAGGAAGGAGATTAGTTAAGACACTTCTCTTATTAGTCACTTACAAGCTGTTGTAAGAGCCCATTTACGCATGCAAGTCATCAAAGTTTAGCACTGGCTGTCAACCCCCAGGAGACTGATGAGGAAGGGACTGACCCTAATGGTGTCTCGCAATGCCCCCCCCCACATCACTGCAGGTCACTGTGTTGCAGTACATTCTAACATTCAACCTAAACTCTTTGGTAAAAACCATCAAGCTTGGGGTGAATCCTACAACATCCTGTGACACATTGACATAATTTCTTGTAATGCAGCTGGAAGTGATGTTGCAGCATCATGGGATGTTGTTTCCCCTTTTGCTATTCTATTGAGTGCTGGTGGGGGATGGCGGAATGCCAGAGGGGGTTGTCCCACTGCTGGTGGTGGGGAATAGCAACCCTAAAGTCACTGTTTCATGCTGAAATAATCAACCGCTTGACATGTATGTGTAAATACACTTGGAGGGTCACGTTTGCACCAACAGCATGCAGTTTCTCTGGATGGCAAGCTGTCTGTATCTGGAGCAGCCTGCCATACAGATGTCTGCAGTTCTGCAACTGGTTTCCTGTGATTTGCAGTGGCATACTGAAAGTCATCCATTTTGCACAAATCCATTTTTCACACAAATCCATGTTTTGCACCAAAGTTAGCTACTTGAAACTCATCCTCCATGTGGCTGTATTGTACGCAACCCAGACAAGTAGACTGTGCAACAAATTTGAACCCAATTGTATAGCTGGGTCTGAGGACCTATTTAATTTTTTTTTTTGGGGGGGGAGGCTCTCAAGTCACAGCCAACTTAGGGTGACCTCATAGGGTTTTCAAGGCAAGATACATTTAGAGGTGATTTGCTGTTGCTTGCCTCTGTGTAGTGACCCTGGTATTCCTTGGAGGTATCCCATCCAAATACTAGCAAAGGCCAACCCTGCTTAGCTTCTGAGATCTAATGAGATCAGGCTAGCTAGTGGTGAGAAAAATACAAAAATATTATTACTTAACTGTGGAAGGTTCTATCACATTTTTAAAAGATCATGCACTGTGTTCCAATGTGCAGGAAATCAATATGACAGCTTTGGGCTATTTCTTTATCTTATCAATCTTTTATCTCTCATGGTCCTAGCATTAGTGTGAGCCTAAAATGTCCTGTCTTCAGCCTTTTTACAGAAGAGCAAGATACGACCCCAATAAAACAACCAAATGAGGTCCGTAATGACTTACCAGAGTTCCAGAGTCCAATAGACTATTTTAAAAAATGTGCATTAGCTCTACCATGAACAAGTGCCAAAGTATTACCATCAAGGAACATTCTGGAGTTGCCAGTTTCAACGGTCCGGAATCAACCTCTTGTAACAAAGGGTTGCCGGCTCTGGGTTAAAAAATCCCTGGACATTTGGGGATGGAGCCTGGAGGAGAGGTCTGGGGAGGGGAGGGACCACAACAGGGTATAGTGTCATACAGGGCTATTTTTGGACAGAAACGCACAGGAACGGAGTTCCGGCTGGCTCCCACATTGGCCACGTCCAGCAGGAACTCATTAGCATAATAGGCCACACCCAACAGCAGAAACTCATTAGGATTGGCTACATTAGGGGTGTGTGGCCTAACATGCAAAGAAGTTCCTGCTACAAAAAAAGCCAATAAACAAAGTAAATAGAATAAGAAGCCAAAGGTGGGTGTGGCTGGATGACCACACTTCTGGTAACATGGGGTGTGGCCTAATAGGCTAATGAGATGTGCTGTCAGCATATGGCCTAATATGCTGATGAGTTTCTGCTGTTGGGTGTGGCCTATTATGCTAATGAGTTCCTGCAGGGCTTTTTCTACAAAAAAAGCCCGGGTGTCATAGAACCAACCCTTGAAAGCAGCCATTTTCTCCAGGCGAATTGGTCTCTGATATCTAGAAATCAATTGTAATTCTGGTGGATTGCCAGGCCTCACCTGGAGGCTGGTAACCTTCCCCATGTGCCGGCTGTTGTCTTTGTGGTGGCCTTTCTTGGACTATCCATTGAGCAACAGTCAGGTTGTGGACTCTTTTAAGTGGCCCTTTGGCCTGGCTTAACACAGTGGGTGTGGAGGACAATTTCTGCATTCAGGAAGTATGTAAAGCAGTTTTATTTCCAAGGGAGGTTGGATGCTTTTGGCAATTTGGCTGTGTTCTTAATGCTGTGCGTTGTTGTGATTTGTTGGTGGACTATTTTGTTGTTTGTATGTCTTTGCAACCTTGTTAGCTGCTTTGAGCCCAAGGAGATAAGGTGGAATATAATAATTTTAAATAAAAGAATGGCTGCGATTCCGGGCAAAATCCAAGAGCTGGAAATGCTGCAGAGCGGGTCTCGCCCTCAGCTATCTTATCTTCGGCTCCTACCCTTTGAACTCTTGTTAAAGGGAACTGGCAGGCTGGGTCAGAATTCCAAAAGTGGGTGCAGCTTAGCAAGAGAGCTTGGAAGCAAAAGGTATTTCTCCCCCCCTTTTTGGCTTGCAACACTCTGGAAAATACTTAACACTTAATAAAATACTTAAACTGAGATCCGTTCCAATTAGTGTTGCCATCTCTGGCTTGGGGAATGCCTGGAAATTTGGGGATGCCAGTGCCTGTAGATTCTGGGGAGGGAGAGAAGCCTGCCAAAAGTGCCATTTTAAAAAAAAATTATTTTAAAAATGTGTATGCCACCTTTTTGCCTGAGCAGGGCCACCAGAGTAGCTAACCGTTAAAGCATTATAAAACCATATCATAAAAACTATTCCATCCAAAACCAAAATACATATTAAAAGCACATAAACCAGTAATTATATCATAGGGCAGGAAGGAAGGATCACTTAGAGAATGCCAGATGAAGCAAAAAAGCCCCTGGGAAGGGCCATAACTCAATAGGAGAGTATCTGCTCGGAATGCAGAAAGTCCCAGGTTCAATCCCTTCGCATCTTCCGTTTAATGAATCAGATAGGAGGTGATGTGAAAGATCCTGTAGACCCTGTAGAGCCGCTGCCAGTCTGAGTAGACAATATGGACCTTGATGGACCAATGGTCTGATTCAGTATAAGGCAGCTTCATGTGTTCATGCATCTTCACCTGCGGGCAGAAGACAGTGACAGAAGGGGACAGGCAAATATCCCTGGGTAGATAATTCCATAGTTTTGATGCCCTCTCATAGGTTGCACCAAGGGAAACTGATCTCTTTAGGCTGGAGATCATTTGTAATTTCAGGAGAACTCTAGGTTCTTTCTTCTTCTAAGTCTGGCAAGCAAGATTCGAGCCCAGTAGCACCTCAAAGACCAGCAAGACTTCTAGGGTCTAAGCTTTGGAAAGTCAAACCTCCCTTCCTCAGATACTGCCACTAGACTTGAACCTTGCTCTTCAACTGTACTCCAGCATGGATACCCACCTGAAACTTACCTGTGATGACTCCCTAATTAGTTATCATCCATATTATATGTGTGCTTGTCAGTGTGGGTTTGGGGTAGCAGTGGTGTTAGGGCTCCTGTGTGCAGCAATGGATGTAGGGGCCATGGCTCAGTGGTAGAGCACCCTCTTGGCACGCGGAAGGTCCCAGATTCAAACCCTGGAATCTCCAGTTAAAAGGATCAGGTAGTAGGTGATGTGAAAGACTTCTGCCAGAGACCCTGAGGAGCTGCAGCCAGTCTGAGTAGACAATATTGACTATGATGGACCAAGGGTCTGATTCAGTATAAGGCAGCTTCATGTGCATTCTGTACTTTCTGAAAGTATTTTTTTGCCTCACTGAAAAGTTAAACCCTTGTTTGGGATACTTAGCTGTGAAAGCAGATATATATTTTTTCCTGATTTCTGGGCTATTGCTCTTCTAATATTTCCCACTTCAAATAGCCGATTAGTCAGCTACTTCACTTGGTGTTGACCTACTGTGCATCTTTCCTCGTTCTGCACCAATTGGCTTATCTGTTTGAATTCTTGATGCTCCTAGCCTCCGGTCTTCATGTTTCTCATTTAGCTTCCATGTCTGGAGATGTGGCCATGTTCCATATGCTTCCCCACAGCTGTGACTGGGCAAACGTTGCTTCTGACAATGGTTGCATCTGTGGAATCATCACATGTGGTCTGAAAAGCTTGGCAGGCAGTGGGGTTAGTGATCCATAAAGGGTGCACCTAAGGGTAGGGTTGCCAGCTCCGGGCTGGGAAATACCTGGAGATTTTGGGGGTGGAGCCAAAGGAGGGCATGGTTTGGGGGAGCCCATCATCCCAAGCAGCCATTTTCTCCAGGTGAACTGATCTCTGTCATCTGGAGGTCAACTGTAATAGTGAAAGATCTCCACCAGATTCCACCTGGAGGATGGCAACCTTATCTCAGGGTCACAAAACTTACCCATTTTAACTACTTCTGCCCATTGAGTCCAGATCGTTCAGATGGAACTTTCTGACTTTTAAAACTATGCCTCCATGGGCAGTACATGAAACTGCCAGAATAAAAGCATGGATCCTGTGCATGAGTACAGCCAAGCCAACAAACCTGGAAGCTGTCCCAGGTGCTCCTGAGTAACCCACAGCCGCTTGCTGTAAGAAAGAACCACTGCTGAATTACATGCACATCTGGAGAAGCTGGTGTAGTTCTTGATGTGGGGGGATTCTTCAGCACTAAATGTGAGAACCTTTGGTCTAGAACTGGTCCAAAACTAATAGTTTTTTTTTTTAAAGGATTGTTGGTATTTGCAAAACTAGGATAATTGTGTGCATTAAAAAAATAATAATGCATGATTGCTTGTGTTCTCCCTTCCATTTTGATCCCATCCTTCCTCTGAGGAGCTCAAGGCAGTATGCTACTCTTTCCATCCTCACCACAGCCTTATGAAATGTGGTTGTGGAGGAAACTGGAACACAGGGTTTCCCACTCCTAGGCCAGTTGTCACCGTTGCACTGCACTGGTGCTGAAGTCCTATGCAGACTTACTCCATTCAAAGTCCATTGAAGTCAACGGGCTCACAGTGGAATCGTTCTGCATAGGACTGCACTGTCACTCTCATACTGGTTTGGGCAGCTCAAGGAGATCTAGTGCAGGGCCAAGAGTGTGAACAGAAGTTGTGACTTTATGTAATCCATATTAATCCATACCTGGCTTTCCCCCTCCATCTTTAACATTATCTTATGGCTCTGTTTTTAGGACTATGTAGATCATTAGTGGGAAATCCTTTGGAGGATGCTTAGAACACACTTTTATTTAACTGCTAACATCTTGCATCTTTCCTCGTTCTGCACCAATTGGCAGAACTGCTAACATCCTGCTTTTGCAGCTTTCCTCAATCTCATCATGCTATGTATCACAAACACACCAAAACAAATGCCTCCCATGCCATGATACATAATGGACTTGGCACCCAACCTCAGCCAAACTGCCATGCCCAGATCAGAACTGGAAACAGTATAATGCAAAAGACATGGTGCAGGCCATAAAGTGGCTAGCTTAAACATTGATTTTATTCAGGTTTTTAAGATGGTTTTCTAAGACTTGAGCATCTGGTGCTAAGAGCTGTTATAGAAAGTTCCAATGACTCATTTATTTTTTCTACAAATGGGGGGAACTGGCTGGTTTTAAGAGGAAAAAGAGCATCCTTGCATAATCCTATGCACATTTATTTAGAAGTAAGTTCAACAGGGCTTCCTCCTGGGCAAATGTGTACATAGGACTGCAGTGTTAAATCTACCCGTTTCCTTGGGAACGGAATGTTTGGAGCAAGACTTTGTGCTGTGATTCTCATGAATGTCCCAGGAATAAATCTAAACCAGCCATTTTATTCCCCCCAACAGATACGAAGATGAAATCAACAAGCGCACAACCGCAGAGAATGAATTTGTGATCCTCAAGAAGGTGAGAAGCACTATTTTCTAAAGCACTAGTCACATGCTATCACCAACAGTGTTCTGATGACCAGTTTAGGGCCAGGCAGCTGAATGCCTCTATCACCAGGGTTGCCAACTCCAGGTTGGGAAATTCCTGGAGATTTTGGTACAGAGTCTGGGAAGGGCAGTGTTTGGGAAGGGGCGGGAGCTCAGCAGGGATATGATGCCATCGAGTCCACCCTCCAAAGTTGCCATTTCCTCCAGGGGGACTGGTCTCTGCAGTCTAGAGATCAGTTGTAATTCCAGGAGATCTCCAGGCCCCACCTGGAGGATGGCAACCCTAATAGCCACACTCAAGATTCTGGTGCTGCGGGAACTCCTACAGTATGAATGCAGCACCTCTATGGATGAAGGCCAACGTGAGTAAAAATTCGCCATTAAAATTCATTTTGGAGGTGATTCTAGTTCCAAACCAACTAAGCATCTACAGTAGTTGCAACTCTGAGAGCTCACATGTAGGCTTTGGTGTGCATTTGAGATATGAGGTCTGATCCACCTAAACAGCAAATGAGATGCTGAAGCTATCCCATTTCAGACAGCAGTTCAGGGACCGTGGGATTCCATGACCAGCCATATGAAAGAACTTCTTGTTCATAGGAAATCAGATGCCCAGGAGATGGGTTCAAGCCTATCTTTCTTTTTGATGCTGTCCTACTTAGGGAGGGACTCTAGCTCAGTGGTAGAACATTTGCTTTGCAAGCAGAAGGTCCCAGGTTCAACCCTTGGTATTTCCAGTTAGAAGGGTGAAGTAGTAGATGATGTAAAATAATTTTATCTGAGACTGTTTCCTGCTGGTCAGAATAGACAGTACTGGCCTTGATAGGCCAATGGTATTGCAGTTCATGTGAATTCTTACAAGCAGGGAAATTTGTCATAGGGATGTATGACCATCCATATGCAGTCTAAAGTTCTCCCACCATCTGTTACATTTGTGTGATAGGACTGAACTCAGAAAAGGCCACAGCTTGCTAGGAAAAAAAAAGATTTTTTGTAATGGTAGAGCGGAGAAAATGAGATAGCTTTTCTAAGATATCCTCTAGAAGAAGGATGCTTAATATTTTTTGAAAATGGGTCATATTAGAAAGACGCATCTTCTAAAATATTGCCGTGCATCCGTAGATGCAGTTACCCACGCGGAACGGCATATTTCTTTATTCTTTGGATTGGGTTGGGAGCCCAAAGCAGTGTTTCTATGATTCAGAGAGGACTTTTATCCTTCCTTGTTTACAAACTAAACAGACAGGACAGAAAAAGAAGAAGGGCAAAAAACACACAGACAAGAGAGGTCATTTGCTCAAGGTCAAAGTAGCCAGTGACATTGCTGGGAACAATTCTAGTGGAGTAGTTATGTTAGACTGTTGCGGCAAAAAGAAACTGGAGTCTTGTGGCATTTTAGAGACTAACATGATTTTATTCCAGCATAAGCTTGTGTGGATACAGCTACTTTGACCAATGCAGGTAATGGATCCTTACTAGGCGTGCATGAATTCACAAAGTTAGGAAGAAGAAAAAGTTGCAAGCAATAGAGGCCAGAAGGTCAGGAAATGCCAGAAGTAGAAGTAATGACACAATTATGTAAAATTCAAATGTAATTAAGAAAAGTACAGAGATCATTCACAACAGCAGGCAATTGATGGCAATGCAATTTTAACCAGCTAAGCTAGATAACACCCGTAACTACTGAAGAATCCTAAGTCCTCATTATGATGGTGTCAAACTTCTTGATGAATTCTAAATCAGCAGTTTCATACTGAGGAACTTCCTTTGAAGGACTGTCCCTGGAAAATGGCAATGTTGTGTCCTGCACTGTGGTCAGACGTGCCACTTAGCATGGTCGGGAAGTGCTCCTAATTTCATCTGTTGTTATTTGACATGGAGACGTTCAGTCAGACATCCCAACATAATCCATTTTGCTGTGGGCTCAGTCCATCACTGAACGATCAGACAGCGTGGTTGGGTGTGGTCTGCATGTTTCCATGCAGGTTTTTTGCACATGCGCTTTTCTGCTCCCTTGGGTCAAGTCTCCATTTTGACAGTGCGCAGATCCTTTTGTGGAGCACTTTGATCTCTTTGGTTCACACTGAGCTGTGGTCACCTGACAGATCACTGTCTTTCCTGCTCATTTTCACATCTAGCCTAGAGATGGAGATGATTATGCAGTTGTGCGCATATCACCAAGCAAACAAAAAAAATGGTGCCAAGTTGGGACGGAATGAACAGACCATCCTGATGGCTTGGGATGGCCCATCGGCAATGATTAGGATCAGATTTTCCCTGGTGCCTTTTAGCTCCATTTCAGGGGCGGGGCAGAGCGGGCTGCTGATGACTGCGGAACCTTTCAGAGATGTTGCTGTCTTAACATGTACTTTAGATCCATCAGGCATCAGCAGCTATATCGGATCTAAATGCACGTCTGACCACAGCCCTGGTACAACGGTGTGTTCTAGTAAACTGAAATGTTGCCTAATGGCTTCTGAATATTGTGTAGGGAGTTTGTGTAGGGAGTGACCTGTTTGTCTTCTATAAAGAGAGGAAGAGAAGAACAATTGAATTGTAGGAACTTTGTTTTCATTGCGAAGGTGAAATAAAACAAGAGTCCAGTGGCTCCTTTGAAAGACTCACGCTGCAGTCCTAAGCGGAGTTACAACATTCTGAAGTCCACTGAAGTCAATGGGTTTAGAAAGGTGAGACTTTGATTAGGATTGCACTGTAGCATAAGAACACTTTACTGGGAATAAACCCCACTGAATAAAATGGGACTTACTTCTGAGCAGAGCTGTTTAGGATTGCACTGGAGTTTAGGATTATGGAGATGGGATTCTCCATCATTTGCACAGGATGGTGACCTTCCTCCTCTTCGGCGCTTCATCAAAATATCACTCTGTCCTTGCGTTATGTTTCTAGGATGTTGATGCTTCCTACATGAACAGAGTGGAGCTGGAAGGCAAGGTGGATGGATTGACTGATGAAATAAACTTCCTGAGATCTCTCCACGAAGCAGTAAGTCACCATCTCTGTGCTATCTCTGCTCCCTAGAGTAAGGAGATAAATAAGGTACTGATTTCAAAGAACTAATTGGAGATCTTAGCTCCTCCTCATAAGGGCTAAGGGCTCCTCATAAAGGCTGAGTACGAAGATCATATCATTCCATTGACAGTCAAGATACACTGATTTAGTGAAACAGCATAAATACTAGCTTGTTTCTCTCATGGATCCATCTTGCAAAGGTATCTTGGGAGCCCCAGTGGAATACAGCAGTTACAGAAGGCTGGGGGGCGGGAGGCTTTCTTGCTACAATAACAAAAAATGTCGAAGGGAGAGGGAAGGAGAGTCAAAGCTGAACCAAAGTGGAGTGGGGTGGGAATGTGCAAGGGAGTGGTTCTGGGAAGGGCTAAAAGCGATAAAGGCTATTCATTATAAGAAAATATATGTGGGGAAACAAACATTGAAGATAAGCATCCAGAGATAAGCGCCTTAAAAGTCTGAGAATCTATATTTTTGCCTCAGCTTCCCAGACATGCAATACCAACTGGATAAGAGAGTGGCTGTTGCTTCTCTGCAGAGAACAGGGTTGTCCTCTGGGGAAATGAATTCAGGCTTCTGTGCTTGGTGTTGCTTTTCCTGACAAAATCATACTGCCTTTTATTTGACAGCTCTTTGCACTTGGAAATAGAAAAGCTTCTTTTCCTTTGCCCAAAAGCAAACATAAGGCTTAAGCATGGTTAGTGCTAACCCTGGGTTGTTGGTTTAAACCTAGTAAAAAAGAGCTCAAGTGTCCATTAAAAAACACAGGCTATATTAGGGTAGCCAGCCCCTGTCTGGCCACCCCCTGGAGCATTCTGGGAGCAGAGCCTGCAGAAGTCAATAGCTGCATGCAGGGGTCATTTTGTAGAAAAAGAGCTAGGGGAACTCATTAGCATAACTCATTAGCATATGCCACACCCCTTGACATCAGGGGCCCGGCGGTGGACCTGCAAGGCCAGCGGGAGTGCAAGGAAGCCCCGCCAAGGCCCTCCTTGGCCCCAGGCAGGCAGGGGTGGGGAGAGGCAGTGAGGAAGCAACTTACCATCCCTCTTCTCCTGCCTCCTCCTGGCTGAATGAGGGATGGAAGCGGGGCAGCTGGAAGCAGGGGGCGGGGCTTCCCCCGCGTTCCCCCCCGAAATGACCGCTGGCTGCATGATACCACAACATTCCTGAAGTGATGTCACAGTGTTGTGTGATGCCAGTTTCTCCACATTTTTGCTCCCAGTGATCCATCAAGCATTGGTAGGAGCCCAGTGCCAGGGGTGGAAAGTTTGAAGAGGCAGCATAGAAATACCCTAAATAAATACTGATAAGCAAGCCCTACCTCTGGAGGGCACTCCAGAGAGACTCCAGTGGGACCTATTTGAACCAGACATATGAAGAGACTGTATTGCTTAGGACACTGCTGTAACCATTGTTTGCTTTTTGCAGTTGTATAACTTCACCAGGGTTAACAACACAGTTCATGGGCTGGATCGTGCACTAATTTCCTGCTAAGAGAAGATATTTCTGCCAGTAGCACAGAAGATTTCTGCTTCCCTGTCCCACTGCAGCCCACCAAACTCCTCTAAGGGCTGCTGGGGAGATAGGGGACCCTCAGAAACAGCGTAAGGGGTGAATTGGGGGTTCACAGTGGGACAGAGGAAATCAGTGAAAATCATTCTGCTGGTGTAAAAAAAATCACCACTGAATCCTACTCAGTGAGTTGCAGACTCTATTCAAAACATGGCTTTAGATTCTGGTTTGCAGCTGGTCCTTAACAATGGTTTATGTATAACATTTAGTCCTGGTTAAGGAAAATAAACTACAGTTAGGTGTTATGTCTTCATGGGTCCATTAAAGGCATGGCCTTTGTCATTAAAAACTATAAGAATTATGCCATAGTTCAAGATTTATTTAGTAAAATATTTGTATGTTGCCTTTTCCTCCCACCATGGTGGCTTAATATTATGGTGCTATCTACGTTTATAAATGTATATTTATTTGTTCAAAATGTCAGTAGAGTTTTTTTCTGGTTTAAACAGCACAGTTAACTTGGATAAATTATTAGGGACTGTGGCCTATACCACTGCGTATACCTTGTTGAAACTAGGATCCTACAATGTAAATTCTGCACTATTTAACGTGTCGTGCTTTGCTTCAGTTCTGTTTTTAGACTTCTGGTTGGTTGTACAACCCTAATCCTATTGCATTGCTTATTTAATGTGCTATATGTCGGCTGTATTGACTCACTCTGTGTCATACGCTTTGAGTCCCACTTCCGAATGAGAAATGTGGACTATAAATAATGTAAATAAGTAATTAAAAAAACACACCCTGAAGTTTAGAGTGGGGTAGTTAAGATGGGACTTCAGTCTAGAATACTTAAGGACAACAGTTAATTCCACACTGTCAACCAGTGTATCATTTGCGTGAGGGACACAGGAGGAGACACACTGAAGCTGATGATAAAAGAGCTTTTGTAACAACCAGCACTTTGATTGAGGAAACATTCTTGGACAACTCTAGTTTCTGTATATTCTGTATATGGTGCCACAAATACATTCATACATATATTTATTTGGGGCACCGTATACAGAAACTAGATTTTCCCAAGAATGTGTATGTATCGATTTACTTCATTTATAGTAAGTCTTTCTCACTTGATACTCAAGGTGGTTTACAACCAGAGTGTTGATTTGTGCAGTTCTTGAATTCAACTGATGGGAGTCAAAGGAAGCTTTACCAATTCTGCCAGTGTAATGAGTTTGTGTAGATTTTTAAAAATGTGATCAATATTCTACATATTTAATATTTTATTGCTTATATATTTAGTAGAAGCTTGCGCAGGAAGTGAATGCAATTAATGATTGTTATTCCTCTATGACAAAAGCTAGAATTCTGATCACGTATAATTACTTTTTTTGTTGCGCTGATTCATAGCCGCAGCCTTTGCCAGCTTTGGCTCTGGCACTCTAAACTGTGCCAAGCACCTTCTTGGCAGAGTGAGATTTTTTTTCAGGAAGACCCTAAGCCCTTGCTTAGAAAATCCGGTTCCTGTCTCACGTGATTCTCGGGCTCAATAGATGGGAGTTTACAAAGGCTGCTGGCTTGATGAGTTCATGTTGATTTTCTTGGCCACGTTGCAGGAACTGGAGTCTATTTCTGAGCCTGTACCAAGTTGTTCACTAATGCAGGGGTTTCCATGGGACACATATTTTCCCCCTTGCTCTCAGGGCTGGGTAAATTACAGAACACATCTGGTCACCATATTGGTAGAGTTACACATTACTACCAGTGTTTGGAGGCCATTTTGAAATGTCCCATGTTTGAAGCTATTTTTTTTTAGCTATTTTTTCCAGGCAAGGGAACTGGGTGTATATATGGCCTATGATCCAGAACAGAAATTTTTCAACATGTCAAACACAAACATTCAAAAAGAACAGTTTGTTGGTTACTATGATAAAGTTTGCAGTGTATCCAAAGCATAAGCTATGGTTAGAATGAAGAGGATCCTGTTCTTGGCCCATGGAAACCTCACGCCACTGGAAGCCTGCTTCTCTCACAGAGCCATTGATGGTAGAACAATATTTTGTAACAACAAATACTGTTAAATACACTTGAAATATTTTTTTAAAAGATCAGTAATATAACAGGAGAACTTTCACCATCTCAATCTCCACAGCACATGTTTTTTTTAAAAAAAGAAACTGGTGAGTGAAGGATCCTAAAAGATGCTGAGGATGAGAATATTTAAATCTTTTCTTCCGTATAATTTTGAGTTGGCTCCAGCTTTTGGGCCTTGGGTCTTTGCAAGAAATATGGAGATGAATGACATTAAGTAAACTCTGAATAAGAAACCCAGTTTCCAGTTGAAGGAAATGATGGCTGGAAGGTGCTTAGAAAACAGCCAATGCACATTACCTGCTTCATTTTTCAGGAGCTGCATGAGATGCAGACACAGATCTCTGACACTTCCGTGGTCCTTCAAATGGACAACAACCGAAACTTGGACCTGGACAGCATCATTGCTGAGGTTAAACAACAGTATGAGGAAATCGCCACCAAGAGCAGGCAGGAGGCAGAATCCTGGTACCAAACTAAGGTGGGCAACAATAGCGAAGGCGGATCGGTATGTGAACCACAAGCTGGAGGTTGTGGCAAAGATTCTAACACTCCATGGAGCAAAAATTGAATGAAGGCTTCCTCCAGCCTAAGGAGACCCTCTTCTTCCACCAGAGGAGCTGCTTAAGCTGGAGGAAGGCACCGCAGAATGGAGTGACTTCCTCCAACCCAAGGCAGGGTGCACACTTTGGATTCTATCCCTTTGTAGTGGTTCAGTATACAGTAATTGTTTTCACAAACAAGATGCCCACGGTACTTCAGACTTCGTATACTTACTACTTCCTGGGATCTGTTTTATCTGCACGCCAGTCCCACAGGGTGATTTTAATTATCCCTTATTGCCATCAGAATATCCATGATCAGAAGCGGGTGACTGACAGCTCTTTGATTGACCCTGAAGGAAGTCCATTGTGGCATCATCAACTGTCCAGCCAATTGTCCTTCTCTTCCTTTCATATTGCATTCTTAGTCAATGCATACTAGTCAGACAGTCTTAAGAAACTTCACACTTTGCACAAATAAGCACAGAGATTGATAACAGATAACCAATTATGTTACCCCTGCCAAAAAAAACCCTGTCTATTCATTACGTCTTTCCATAAGCCCACTTACCTACCTTACTGAGACACACAAGTCACCCACTCATCACATCACTCATCTCTTCTCCTCTCCTCTGCAAACAGATGTCATTTGGGAAACTTCCCAGGGAGGGAATGAGAGGGCTGGACCCATCAGCCTAAGGTCACTGACAGCTTTTTGGATTTAGGTTTGATGGGCAGAAGAGGGGGAGAGCAGGTACAAAGAAAAGTAGACAGGTATCCTAAAACAGGTGACAGAGCCCTTGTTCTATAAATTGCAAGTTTCTCCTGTCCATCAGACACCTTCTGAATACTAGCCAGGACACCAGATATTGGTTTCTCCTATTCCCCAAGTCCATCTCTTCTGCAACCGAATGGCTGCCATTCACTTCTACGAGGGAAAAAGTAAAACACTTCCTTTGAGGTCTTAGTTACAAGGAGTTCAGTAGCTTGCAAGATGCCCCTCCTGATCTTGGTGGGCTGTGTCTCCAGCAACAGGGGTCCTGTGGCCCCCAAAGAGGATGTCTTGCCACGCCCTTCTCACACTGACCTTCATTTCTATCTTTTTTGTGTGTGTTCTGTTCATCTCAGTTTGAAGCCCTGCAAGCCAGTGCTGGGAAGCACGGAGACGACCTGCGTAGCACAAAGACTGAGATTGCTGAAATTAACCGCAACATACAGAGGCTGCAGGCTGAGATCGATAACATGAAAAATCAGGTGAGGAGAAAAACTGTTGAAGAAGGATACTGTCATGGAAGGTGCATGCTGAATGAAAGAAATAGGGGGGGTCCACCCCAAACAGTGCCCACTCTGCCCACTCCCACTACCCCATCAAACGGTTCTGTTGATTGGCGAACTGCCTCACTTTCTGAGCAAGTACCAAATTCACAGTGCCATCCCAAGGGGGAGGCGTGGCTGATTGCCCCGGCACAGTTTGATCCACGATTACGCGATCAGACGCGCCAGTGGCACATCACGGGTCCTTCCCTCAGCGCCAGCGGGTAAACGGGCATCTTGAGGCAGCCCGTGGCAAACGTTTACTAGTTTTTTAACGCGCATTGTCGGTGGTAAGCCACGGGTGCACTCCACTTCCCAGATGTTGGGGTGTGATCGCGCCCGGATAATCCGCCCACCATCCATGCCTCTCCCGCGGCAACTTTGCCGTGTGACCGGGGCCATAGCCCATTATAGTTAATCAGTCTAGAAGGGGTTGACTCTGTTTAGCATTGCCTTGTGAGTTAGTTAGGAGAGTTTCTGTCTCTTGGCAGTCTCAGTTAAAGGAAGCTCCTGTTGCTGTCCAAAACCATCCCAAGCAGAGTTATTTTCATCTAAGCCCATTAGAGTTAATCGGTCTAGAAGGGGTTGACTCTGCTTAGCATTGCCCTGTGAGTTAGTTAGGAGAGTTTCTGTCTCTTGGCAGTCTCAGTTAAAGGAAGCTCCTGTTGCTGTCCAAAACAGCCTGTGATTCACCTCACCTTCCTGCAAGGCATCCCATTGCTGGTTACAGAAGGAAGGAGTCATGAGTTCCATCAGAGCTGCCCAGAGGAAGCTTCCTTGCGTGCAGATCAGATCTAGTCTACAGTTGCCACCGGATAGCTAATGCTGCTCAGTTTGGCTGTGGTCAGACGTGCCATTTGGCGCAGTCAGGAAGCGCTCCTATTTCATCTGTTGGTATTTGAAATGGAGTTGCTCGATCACACATCCCAGTATAATGTGTTTCACTGCGGGCTCAGCCCATCACTGTGTAATCAGATGATGTAGATGGGTGAGGGGTTTTTTTGCCTGCTTTTGTGCATGTGCATAAACAAGGGTGCAGTTTTTTGCACGCGTGCTTTCCAACTTCTGGGAGTCCAGTCTCTACTTTGACCACTCACTGATCCTTCCACGGAGCACTGTGATCCCTTTGGTTCACAGTGAGCCGTGGTCACCTGACACAGATCACTCCCTTTCCTGCTCATTTTCAAAGCTGGCCTAGAGATGGGTGCGATTATGTGGTTATGCGCATATTGCTAAGTGAGCAGAAGGGGAGCCTAGTCAGGATGGAATGAGCAGACCATTCTGATGGCCTGAGAGCGCACTTGAGCGATCAGACTAGGGAAAATCTGGCCATGGCCCCTTGGCAAGCATTAGTACTGGACTTTCCTTGGTGTCTTTTTACTCTGTTTCAGGGGTGGGGCAGAATGGGGTGCTGACAACTGAGGAACCTTTCCCAGATGTTGCTGTCTGTTGTGCACTTTAGATCCATCAAGCATCATCAGCTATAGCGGATGTAAAGACACGTTTCATTGCAGCCTTTGGGAATCTAACTCTCGTCCCCTTCTGAGCCAAAGTTGGCTTCCTATCTAAAGCAGAGACAACAAGTACATCATGATGATCTTCTGAAAGGCCCCCAAACTATTCCTGTTTTCTTCAGAAAGGCCCCCCAAACTACTCCTGTTTCCAGTTCCGGGGGGGGGGGCACTCTTTGAAAACAAAAAATAATAATAATCACTTTCATTTAGTTTGCCCCGAGTGATTTCACCCACTAGCCAAATCTGATTGGTTATATATTGTTCTGATATTCACTGTGTGATCCCTGATTGGGTGGCATTGGCCATGCGACTGATCTGGGAGGGAAGCAGCAGCAGCAGCAACCAGGGATGGGGGAAATTGGACTGAATCAGCAGCATCCGGAGGGAACAGTGGTCCTGAACGTGGTTGCTAAAAGTCAAAAATTTGCACAAGTTGTTTCCAGGGGAAAATTTCTATCCCACTAAATATGCATCACCCATTTCATGTGGGATGTACTAGTTTTAAGGGCCCCAAACACAATTGGCTTCTTGAGAGCGTCTTCTGTGAGTCATTCGATGATTTTAACATGTAAAGGTTGCAACGCTGGTTGCCTTGAGAAGGACTTGTACCTTTTTCTCTACCCAAATGCTTTTGTAATTATTTCCATGGGATCATATCCATGCTACAGACTTAAGGAAGTTTTATAAGTCACCCTGCAAGGAAACATAGACATGTGAAAGGTGGCTGGATGGATCTTTTCTGTCAGAGTATGCATAACAGGCTCACCAAGCTAGACTTCCTAGAATTCTTTGGTGGAAGACACCATAATTATAGTGATATAAAACTGATAGAGTATGAAAAATAGACAGGGCAAGACAAAAAAAAAGGCACAACAGAATTAATTCACCAGTTGGATTTTCAAGGCTGACCTTAAAATAGAATCTGGTATCCAGTGTTCCCCCTAAGCTGAGTTAGTGTGAGCTAGTTCACAGTTTTTTAGCCTCTGGCTCACACATTTTTGTCATATCTCTGGAAGGATGGCTCAAGAACAAACTAATTTATGCAGTAGCCAAATGGCTCACTCAGAACTTTAATGTCACTAGCTTATGAAGTAGAATTTTTGCTCACAAGACTCCACAGCTTAGAGGGAACATTGGTATCCACTCCATGAATTCTCCTTCAAAAACACCAATGGATATCAAATACTAGTGTATTTTCCATGCATATGCTTCTATGGAGTTGATAAGTAAAGGTCCTATAATTCAGGCATGGTATGTCCATCTCTCTGAAAATAACTGGTATAATAAGAAGAAATGTCCTCTTGGTATGGATCTTCTAGTCTGCAGTCAAAAAATGGACCCTTAGGTAGCTCTCAAGCAAAACATGATAGAAATAGCCAGAGACATACTGGCTCAGTTTCAGACATAAAACAAAACCATTGTTCAATTAAACTAACTACAGTTAGTGTGCATGTCTCAAAGCAGGCTGCTTCGTTAACAGTGGTGGTCTGGTGGGTTTATGTCAGCCCAAGGTATGAAACCAACATTTGAAGTTGGTGTAATTAACCACATTCAGTCTTAATTATGGTTTTGTATGATGTACTATCCTATCATGACGCTGACTAGTTTCTTGGTGCTGCTCTTAGGCATTTCCTAGCTACAGAAATTTCTAGCCAGAGGAGAGGTAAGGAAACCAGCACATACCAAGGCAAATCACAATCTCAATGATCACCTATGGACCAGACCTTGGTCTTACAAACTAACCATATTTGAAATAAACCATGGTTTTGCCTAGTCTGAACCTAGCTACTGCCTCTGAACTTCAGAAATTCCATTCCTGAAGATTATGGCTAAGAACTATTGTCCAGACCAACTGGCATGAATTTATCCAGTCCTTTTTTAAAGCCTCACACTATCCCACTAAATATGAGTTCCATAGCAATGCAGCCTGGGTTTCTATTTTGTTCCAAACCTAGTTAGAAAGCAGAGTGGAGAGCACTGAGACAGTTCATCTGTTCTATCAGTCGGTGGCCTTCTCAGCCTGCTTGAAGAGGGGCAGTGACTCAGTGGTCGAATATCTGCGTTGCTTGCAAAAGGCCCCAAGTTCAATTCCTGGTATCTCCATTTAAAAGGATCAACGGGCACATGATATGAAAGACCTTTGCCTGAGATCTTGGAGAGCTGCTGCAAGTTAGACAGTCCTCCTGACCCTAATAGACCAGAGGTCTGACTCAGCTCCCTGTATGTTCTGACCTGTGAATTCCATCCATTGGCCATTTTGTTCCAGTAGCTGGCAAACTTACAGATTTGACTCTGTGATGATTCATGCCAGAATGTTCTGTATTCTGGCGAGCACTGCCAATTTGCAGGTAGAAGCTGGGCAGAAACTTATTCTGCCAATGGTGCCCTCAAGGACAATGAATAACCAGAGTTTGAACAAAAGCAAAGAGAGATACGCTGCTGTGAATCACTCCCTATAGCATTTGTTTAGCTTTAGGGCAGGCTGGCTACAGCAAACATCCCTAAGCAAATAGTGTGATCCAGGAAAACTCACATCTGAATAATGAATGGGAGCTTTGCAACCAAGGTGTGGTAATACACCCTTCCTCTATAGGATTTGCACATATTTGCATTGCACTACAGGAGAGCATTATGCTGATAACACAGTTGATGATAGGAGCATAGGGAAATAGGCTCTGCATTGACACAAGAGCATAAGAAGAGCCCTGCTGGAGCAGACCAATGGTCCATCTCGTCCAGCATCCAGTCTAACACAGTGGCCAACCAGTGCCTCTAGAGGGCCAAAAATAGGACATAGAGGTTGAGACCTTCCCGATTTTACCTCTTGGCTCTGGGATAAAGAGATTTAGTGCCCCTGAATGTGGAAGTTGCCTTTAGTTGCCATGGCTAATAGCCATTGATAGACATCTTCCATTAATCTATCTAATCCCCTTTTAAAGCTGTTTATACCTGTGGCCATCAATACATCCTCTGACAGCAAATCCCACATTTTAATCACTCTCTGTGTAAAGTAGCATTTCCTTTTGTCCATCCTGTACCAATGGCCAGTGACTAGCCATTTTTATTTTTATTTTTTTAATATTTATTAAATAAACTGTCTCCCTCATATTTGGGGCTCAAGGTGGTGTACAGCATTTAAGAGATACAATCAATCAAATTTAAAACAAGTTAAAAATAGTAAAGCAAATACAGTACCCATTCCAGATGGCGCCTTGAATAAATTTATCCTAATCCTTACAAGCCCTGCGGAACAGTACTAAGTCCCACAGGGTATGGATGCCATTGGGCAGAGAGTTCCACCAGGTCAGAGCCAGGGCTGAGAAAGCCCTGGCCCTGGCCGAGGACAGCCGGATATTTTGTCATGTACAAGGAGGTGTATGCAATATCCAGCAAGCATGTCCAACATAGGTGGAGCACAAAGGACGGGTTGAACATGTGAGTACAAGAAGCTGTCTTATACTGGACCAGATCAGTGGTCTATCAAGGCCTTCATGGAGAAGAGGTCCATCAGTTTGTTTTATGGCTCCATGCCTTTTTTGCTGGACATCACCCAGAACCCTGCACAAGCAAGGATAGGGTGATTATCATCATCATCATCATCATTGCTTTTTTGTAGAAAAAGCCCAGCAGGAACTCATTAGCATAATAGGCCACACCCAACAGCTGAAACTCATTAGTATATCAGGCCACACCCCAACAGTACAGTTCATTAGCATATCAGGCCACACCCCATGCCTTCCCTTGGCTTGCCCGGTGCCCCATGGCTGTGGGAAACCCAGGCAAGCCCCCACTTGAAGGGCAAGCCAGCCCACAGAGAAGCCAGGGAAGGCACGGGGAGGCATTTAAATGCCTCCCCGATCCTTTCAGGAGCCCCCCTGGCCTGCCCGCCACGGAGTTGCTGGGGGGGGGTGTCGCTCTCCAGGCCTTCCCTCTGTAGTGGGCGTGGCCATTCCTGCCCCAAAATAGCCCTGATGATGATGATGATGATGATGATGATGATGATGATGATGAAGAAGAAGAAGAAGATTAGCTACTGGCCATGTGGACTGAAGGGAACTTCCATACACAGAGGCAGTAAAACTTGGCCACTGTGTGCTCCCTGTTTGTTTGGCCCTCTGGGGAAACATGTTTGCTACTGTGTAGAGCAGTATGCTGGATTAGATGGACCACTGGTGTGATCCAGCAGGCTCTAGTTATGTTCTTGTTTCAGTATTGTCTGATCTGACTGGCAGTGGCTGTCCAGAGTCTCAGGCAGAGATCTTTCACATTACCTATTACCTGATCCTTTTAACTAGACATGCTAGAGATTGAACCTGGAATCTTCTGCATGCAAAGCAGGTGCTCTACCACTGAGCCTACACTTAAGATGGATGGGTGATTCCCCCCCCCTTCCCTAAAAATTGTCTATCCATTTTTATCCTGCACTTCCTTCAGCGAACTGATGCCACCATACAGGATTGTCACTCCCCTTCCCTGTGTGTAGCCTTGGTCATCCTCAGGTCATTGAATGAGCTTTGTGGCTGTGGCAGAATTTTGCATTAAGGGAGACTTGGCCATTTATGTATAAGGTATATTGAATAGATGTAGCAAAAACAGACTTTGATTTCTTCCCATGAAGCACCGCAGTATGTCCAATGCCTGCTTCCTAGTTGCAAAGTGGTGCCTGGCTGTGAACAAACGGTTTCCCACACATACCTCACATTCCTTGAGCCAAAATGCACTAAATCCCAAGGCTGAATCTCTAGAGATTTTTGTCTATACCTCACCTGCTCTGGCCAGAGGCTTTGACCTAACTGATAGACCTTAGGGAGGAAAAGTTTATGGTTTTATGGTGCCACCAAGGGGAAGGGTCTGGCTACTGGTGCGCTCATGACATTCTCATGGGACATTTGATGCGTGTCTTTTATTATCTTGCAAAAGGGAATAAATATTGTCAAGATTCTATTGTTCAGCACTACCTCCTGAATGCCCTTGGTGTTGGTCAAGAGACATCTCTTTTTTAATTGTGTACACTGCCGTTTTTGGTTAATGCTTTGAGCTTTTTTTGTATTATCGTATGGTTCAAATAAATAGATTATACTGCAGACTTGTGTTTAGGGGTGTGCACACAAAAAAAAATCTGGAATTTTTCGAAAATAAATAGATTGTACTGCAGGCTTGTGTTTAGGGGTGTGCACCCCAAAAAAAAAATCCGGAATTTTTCGAGTTTGGATCTACCGAGCCTGAAAAATTTAAGTATTTGCTGATATTCCCAAAACTCAGTATTGGTATGATACTGGGGTTCGGGAATTATCGGACTAGCTGAATAATTCGGCTCAATTATACCCTATGGGGACTGTCCTCATAGGGTATAATAATCCTGCCCCTTGAAGGGGGGGTTTCCTATCACTGAAGGGAATGCAAATGGAAGGGAAGGCATTTAAATCACTATCTTGAATTAATTAAATCACTATCCAGAATTAAATCACTATCCTGAATAAATTCCTATCACTGAAGGGAAGGCATTTAAATGCCTACCCATGCCTTCCCCAGCCCACCCTCCAAAGCGGGCGAGTCAGGGGAGGCCTGGAGAGGGCCCCCGGCTTTCCCTGGCCTCCTGTGTTCCAACTACCAAATGTTTCCTTCATTTATATAAAAATCCCCTTACTATTTTTCTAGTGAGCAGAAAGGATGCCTCTTTGACATGCTCATTTTCTAGGTGTAGGGATTTTCGTCAGGGATTGAGAGAAGGATAGTCTGAACAGTCCTGTGCTTTGTCTTTCTAGCGTGCCAAGCTGGAATCAGCCATTACTGAGGCAGAGGAACGTGGGGAAATGGCTGTCAAAGATGCCAGGGCAAAGCTGGAGGAGCTGGAAGCTGCACTGAACAAAGCCAAGCAAGACATGGCCCACCAGCTGCGAGAGTACCAAGAGCTCATGAATGTCAAGCTGGCCCTGGATATTGAGATCGCCACCTACAGGAAGCTGCTGGAAGGAGAGGAGAGCCGGTGAGTAGCTGCAATCACCATGCCTCTTTATGCTCCGTGCTTAGTCATTGTACACCATCCCAAACTGATGGCTCTGTAAGTAGGAAGATAACATTGCTGCCGGTATGATAGCGTTTGGTCTTGTGACTCCAGCAGCTGCAGCTTGTGGGGTGGGAGGCAGAGAACATCCCCTACATCTGACCACTGTTGAAGGGGGAAGGGGACACAGTGCCCTTAACTAATGGGCATCAAGAGACTTTGATGGGGCTTCTAGGGCCATGACTGCAGTCCTGTACAGATGAAAAACTACTGAGTGGCTAGAAGAACCTGGCGCCAGCAAGTGATATTATCACCTGTTGCATGTGCCAGGTTCCACTACCTACTCAGCTGCATATCATGCGGTGGCCACGGTCCTGGGAGCTCTGCCACTGCTTCCCAGAGACTGGAAATGGTCCTGCTTTCTCCTCCGCCATCAGTGGGCATGGTGAAGGTTGAGATGTTTCTGTGTCCCATCCTGATCTATTATTTTTGGGCTTTCCTTCTGTTTACCCTTGTGGCCCATTTGGTGGGCTTATATTGGACTGAGGATCTTGGATCTGCTCTGGCAGAGCAGTTGTTATGCTTCCCCTAGGGCTGGAACACCTGCGTTGATTATTCAGACACACTGCTGTCGCCTCTGAATATTTCATACGGAGAACAATTTCTTTTGTGTTGCTGCTTTGTCACCAAGAGCCAAAATCCTGTGGGTGCTGTTAGAGAAAATGAAAACTAACTCTTTTTCCCTCTTCTTTTCTTGTCAGGCTGTCCGGTGATGGAGTTGGTGCTGTGAACATCTGTGAGTTTGCTTATTATTTATTGAATTCTCCCCTTTCAATTAAAACTATAGGCTCATAATAGATCCAGAACTGACAAAGGCTTCCTTTCGTGGCACAGAACACATCCCCTAGGGGGTGCACCTTCTGCTCACCTGACAATTAGTGGTGGAGGGGGGGGACTTACCAGGAGTGGGAATGAGGACCAGGCAACATTGCAGTGATGTATCTACATCACTTCTGATGTGACCCAGAAGTGATGTCATAATGCAGCAACATTGGGCAATGCTCTCGTATTTGGGCAAAAACTATCTGGTAAATTTTTCTTCTATCATAGAGTTTTTGCCCAAATAACAGAGTGTCACCCTAATGTTGCTGGTGTGATGATGTCACTTCCAGGTCAGGTAGGAAGTGATATAGACATGTTGCTGCACATCAGCTGGGACTCACTTTTTTTCGAGATAAGTTGCCCCCCCCCAGCCATCTGATTGGCGGCAGGACCTGGCAGTGGGGGAATAATACATAATTCATGTGCCACCATTTTACCTGTGTTTCATCCACAAATATCAGTAGGGAAGGCCAGCTGCTACATTCTCAGGGATTACTCTGTTCTCCAGACAGAGCAGG
This sequence comes from Gekko japonicus, assembly GCF_001447785.1. Taxonomy (NCBI): domain Eukaryota; kingdom Metazoa; phylum Chordata; class Lepidosauria; order Squamata; family Gekkonidae; genus Gekko; species Gekko japonicus. The sequence continues at coordinate 272,927 of NW_015170915.1, read as the reverse complement.
AAGTGTATTTTGCTGCACCAAGCTTTGGATCCCCCGGAGTATTTCTGCTAGTGTTCCCATTTCCCTGGTTGGTGGGCAGAAACTGGATGGCCAAATCATCCCTACGTGATGACACAACTTCTGTTGAGACCCAGAAGCAATGGTGTAGCACCAGGGGCAACGCTCTGGCACTTGGCCAGAAAGTCAAGGTTTTAGCTGAGTGACTCAGCATTGTCCCAACATGATGCTATTGCTTCCAGGACATGCTGGAAGTTGCATCATCACCTGGGGATGATGATCATCCCCCCCCCCAGTACTCCCTCCTCCCATCTCCCACTAGTTGCCAGGCCATTCAACCCTGGTGTCTGGAGATGGAGCGATCTCTAGCCATGCAGTATTCTTCCCCACCCCCAACTGTTGCAACCCCAAATGCCCTCCCATGCTGGTTCTACTGGACAGGGGGCCCCAAGGAAATTTTTAGAACTCTTCTCCAAAGTATAAAGGCTGGGACACACACAGGCTACAAAGGGAAGGGAGTTCCCCAACTATGAGACAAGTCTCTTGCTTAGGGCTGCCATTCTCCTGACGGGGGCAGGGATTTGCCTGCTTTCAGGACCCCAGATCTGCCGGCCCGGATTTGGCTGGTGGGGAGAACCCTGCCCCCAAAGCGCCCGGTTTGCTGCATTGGGCCCAGCACAATGATGTCACCTGGAGGTGACGTCATTACGCAGGGCACGTTGTGAGGGGGACGGTCAATCATTTAAGGAAAAACCATAGAGTTTTCCCTTAGGCAATAGAGCATCCCCCGCAATGTGCCCTACGCGATGACGTCACTTGCGGGTGATGTCATTGCAGTGCTCGAACTTTGTGCATGTGCTGAAAAGCTCCAGGAGGACAACCCCCACCAGCAGCGAGGTAAGACCTGGCATTAAGGAAAAACCATAGAGTTTTTCCTTAGGCAATAGAGCATCCCCCGCAACGTGCCCTACGCGGTGACGTCACTTGCGGGTGATGTCATTGCGGTGCTCGAACTTTGCGCACATGCTGAAAAGCTCCAGGAGGACAACTGGGACTCCCCACCAGCAGCGAGGTAAGACCTGGCAACCCTACCCTTGCCTCACTGTTGTGGAGTGCACATACATGATCCACAGCCAAAATCCAAAATTAGAGCTATAGTGTCAAATTATGGAAAATTTATTTTTGTTCTTGTCACCACTTGAAAAGATGTTTGTTTTCCTTACAATGAGTTCTAAACAGCCTGATTACGTATTGCCTTCTGACCCAGAACCTGCCCAGGGGGGTCACTAGGTGCAAGGTCTGCCAGGGCTTTTGAGGGGGGTTAAATGACAGACATTTTTAAGGGGAGGGGAGCGATATGAACTTGCCCTTTTATCTTTCGTTTTAGCTGGGAGGGTTCATAACTGTTATTGTAAGCCGCCTTGAACCAAGGGGAAAGGCAGGATATAAATGTTTTCTTTTATTTTTTTTAATCTTCTTTTCTGCTACAGCTGTGGTCAACTCCAGTGCTGGTGGTTATGGCAGCGGTGGTGGTTATGGCAGCGGTGGTGGTTATGGCTATGGAGGAGGAATCAGCCTGGGGAGTGGAATGGGCAGCGGAGGCCTCAGCTTTTCTCCCGGAGGTGGCTCTAGCAGCAGGAAATCATACAGTGTGACCAGCAGCACAACTCGGCGAAGCGTCAGAAACTAAGCTCTGAAGACCACGGTCATCACTGCCTGAGCAGAAGAAACAGCATCTCTACCCCCCCTTCCCCTTTCCCCACAACAAAGCAAGAAAAAAAAATCCGTTCATGGTCTCCCCAAAGCCACGCTGGTAGGAAGAATTCTCACAGTCACATATTCTGCAAGTATGTAATCCCCCAGCACAGACAGCTTTGCTGTTGATTTCATGGACAGCAAAGCGTGAACCTCTACAAGTAGAATACAAACCTATATAGGCAAATTTCACATTGGCTGTTTTCAGGGCAGACATTGGCTTCTCCCCTTGCCTTCCCGATTTTCCTAAAAGGAAATGAAATATGAAAGCCCCCCAAAATAAAACTGGAACTGTTGGCTTGGATCCAGGAGAAAAGCTCACCTGATCGAAGGGATTTCCATCAGCAGAGGATGATTTCTTGACCTCCTCACTGCTGCAGCCCAAAACGCCACCCTGAAAAGCTGTTCTTGGGGAACAGGGGACTCCCCACCCCACAGGAACAGAATGGGAGTTGGAGGTTTGAAGTGGGAGGGGGGAATCAGTGAAAATCCCTGTCTCTTCTATCAGCTGCAATTTTCTGCAGGATCCAACCTCCCCCCCCCCCGACTTCCTATGCAAAATTGTATTCTGTTCCGTGAGATGGATTCCCATCTGTTCTACCTTCCAGTCAGAGAAATAAGATTAATAGCAATGCATTTGCTGTGTTGGGGGACACTGGTCAGATGCTGGGGTTTTGAGCAGGGAATCTTGGAGGCCCATTTCAGACTCTTTTTCTGGGGAATAACCCTAGAGTTCACCTTCTCTTATTGTGCCGTGGTTCTGTGACACCTGAGATTCCACACCACTTGTTTTCTGTCAAGGAAGGATGGTTTTGCAATGCTGATAACAGATTTTGTGCGAGAAACCCCCCCTCTTATTCTTTTGTTTTGGATATGCAAAAGAATTTGTTTCCCTGCAATAAACATATTTTATATTTGTTGCCTTTGCACAAAAATGCACCAGCTTTCCAATGCCATATGGTAAAATACCCCCCCAAGCAGCCCCCCCACCTAACAATTAACCACTTTTCTGCCAGATATTGTTTAGTATTTTTATTTTTTCCTGCAACGTCTGACAATGATGGCAGCAAATACACTCCCCTTCAAAAATGGCAACCTTATGCCCTTATTTTTTCCATTTTATATTTTAAAAATATTTTCCTCCAGTTTTTATTTTTTCCTTCATTGTATTAGAGCGCTCAGGTGCTGCTGGGCAACACAACAACAAGGAAACAAATAAGCCTCTTAAAAAGGAAACTTTTTAAAAAAAGATGTGTCCAAAAAGCTAGTAGTTTTTGAAGGGCTCTAGTCTGTATTGTTTGTTGATGTTCTGCTACTTCAGGGTGCTGGAAAAAATATTTAAAATAGATAGTTTTTTTTAAAAAAAATGTAAAGATTGTTTTGCTACACAAAGCCTGTACTTTTTGACAAGTGGTTTATCATGTTTTCATTGCTGTTTTAAGAAAGCTGATGTGTTTCTGTACTAAGCAAAAATATAAAATCAATGCATGGGGTTCCCCACCCCCCCAGCACAAAGGCATTTATTTCTATGTTATTTTTACGCAGTTCTTCAACAGAGCATACAATAAAACCTTTCTAAAGCAACTGTTTTGAGTGGAGGTTTTTTAAAATTATTCTGGTTCCATTCTGGAAATAAAACTCCACAAAACAAACAAACAAAAAACAACAACACCCATTTCTGGGAGAAAGTCAGCCAAGGAGGATTTTGTGGACAACCCTAGTCTCTTCCCATAAACCCATTGAAAGAGCTCCTAGCTTGGGCGGAATCATTAGGAATGAGCGAACCTGCCGTCGAGGTGTCACACGGTCCTCACTGCAACAGCAAGTGCTTCTACTCTGTCCTATTGCCATGCATGTAGATACTTGGATCTGTGAGCAACCTTTGGGTGCCTTTTAATAAAGCTTGCCTATGGTGCCCACTGCTGTGTACTGTGCTTTTATCAGCCTTTGATCTGACAATGGGTTGCACATATTTATTTATTTCATTGGTCTTATGGCCCACTTTCCCCCCACGAATGGGCTCAGGGTGGGTAACATCACGATAAAACACAATATGCAATGTAAAACATTCATAATTCTAATACAATAAGTACAATCAGGGCTTTTTTTGTAGAAAAAGCCCAGCAGGAACTTATTAACATAATAGACCACACCCAACAGCAGAAATTCATTAGCATATTAGGCCACACCCATGATATCACAGGTCATTAGCATATTAGGCCACCCCCATGTTACCAGAAGTGTGGTCATCCAGCCACACCCACCTTTTGCTTCTTATTCTGTTTACTTTGTTGTCAAAACCCAGGGCTTTTTTTTGTAGCAGGAACTCCTTTGCATGTTAGGAAACACACCCCTAATGTAGCCAGTCCTAATGAGTTTCTGCTGTTAGATGTGGCCTATTATGCTAATGAGTTCCTGCTGGGCGTGGCCAGCTCAGGAGCCAGCCGGAACTCCGTTCCTGTGCGTTCCTGCCCCAAAATAGCCCTGAGTACAATGAAATGATAAAATATATTTCACAATTCTACTAATGGATGGTGTGAAGTCTCAGGGGGAGTTAGTATCTAAAAACTGTCTGGTATGAAGGAAAAAGTGGGAGGGGAAAAGGAGAAGGGAAGGGGGGGGAGGCCAATCAAGGCCAATCCAGTCATGAGTTGCTTCCTGCTGCACCAATCCTGTGCAACTCTTATGCGACATAAATCCTACTGACTTGTACAGAATTTAAGATACCCTAACAATATTCATGATTGCAACCCCCAAACAGGGTTACAACAGGCTTGGATGAAAAATTCCTGGCCTTTTGATATAGGTTTAAAGTGTAATCCTAAACAGTTCCTTTGTAATACCAGGATTTAGAAGAAGGTAACATTGCTTCAGATTGCACTGCAAATGCATGAAAATGGGCAGCAGAAGCTTTTCATGGCATAGAGGCAGGGGTCATTTGGGGGGGGACGCGGGGGGACGCCATCCCCCCGGGTGAGGTGCGGGAGGGCGGGGCCTGGAGCTCCCTGCTGGTGCCCGCTGGAGGTTGCCGCCGGCTGTGGGGAGGACACACTTCCGGTGATGTCAGGGGGTGTGGCATATGCTAATGAGTTATGCTAATGAGTCCCCCCAGCTATTTTTCTACGAAATGACCCCTGCATAGAGGTAAATAAGATCACTTGGTAAATAGGGCTCTGGGAAGGAAGGCTGGTATACAGGGTTGCCAGGTTGCCCCTGGCTGCCGATGGTTAGGAAACTTCTGAAGATTTGGGAATGGCACTTGGGAAGGATTAGGACCTCAGTGGCGTACAACACCACACAGCCCAGCTTCCAAACATCAATTTTCTCCAGGGAAAAAGATCTCAGTAGTGTGGAGATGAGCTGTAATACCAGGAGATTCCCCAGGTCCCACCTGGAGGCTGGCATTCCTACCAGAATAGCCCACTTTAGACAGATCTCAAAAGCTAAGCAGAGTCAGTAGGTGGACGGGAGACCACCAAGGAAGGCTCTGCGAAGGAAAGCAATGACAAACCACTTCTGCTTCTGCCTTGCCTCGAAAGCCCCTTGCTGGGATCACCATAAGTTGGTTGTGACTTGAGGGCACTTAAGTTCATATGTAAAGAAGTCTCTATTCGAGAGAGATGACATTGGCCCAATCTGCATTTGCTATGGAAAGCGGTTTCATTCTGCTGTGGCACCAGCTTCCTTTGCCTTCCATTTGGCTCAGTATAAAATGCTTGCTGTCTGCATCAGGACAGAGGGAGAGCGCGAGAGAGGGGGGGGAGGAGTGGCCTTCCAGGAGCGCCAGCAGGGTGCTGCGCTGCGCTACGGGGAGGAAATGGCACCTGCAACACACACACACCCCGAAAGTAAAAGGGGGGTAACCTGGTGGAGGGGGAGGCGGGGGGCAAAAGGACGGAACGAGCTGGGTAAAAAACACAAAACGCCCGGGCAGTTGCCAGGCAGGGTGTTCTTGGGACTGCCCCAAGAAATAACAAATGGTTCAGGGGTGGGTGTGCTTTCAAACACCCCTCCCCCAAATACAATTGCAGAAAAATGTTCCCTGGCTCCTTTTATATGCAGACGGCTGGATTTTCAGCTAACTAGTTTCCTTTGTGACAATTTGTGTATTTCTTTAGAAAAGATGGGTAGTGGTGGTGGTGGGGGGAGAATTCAGTTCCAGTTGTCTGCTTATCGCTCACAGCAGCTTGAGGGTGGGGAGGAGCAACTAAACCACTAAATGGCAATAAAATGATGCAGACAGCCAATGCTGAGATGAAACAGTAGGAGAGTGGATGTGGCATGAAATGCAGACAGAAATTTGTGAGACGATGTGAGATCGTTGGCACAGTGGCGGGAAAGACCAATGCAGATTGGACCATTGCTTCCCAAGGCAGTATGCAACAACCCTAGGTAAAGGTAAAGGTTCCCTTGCTCAAAAGCCAGTCGAATCCGACTCTAAGGTTGTGGTGCTCATCTCAGTTTCAAAGCCGAAGAGCCAGCGCAGTCCGAAGACGTTTCCGTGGTCATGTGGCCGGCATGACTAAACACCAAGGCGCACAGAACGCTGTTACCTTCCCACTGCAGTGGTACCTATTTATCTACTTGCAATTTCTTGCTTTCGAATTGCTAGGTTGGCAGGAGCTGGAGCTCACTACGTCATGCGGCACACTCGGGTCTCGAACTGCTGAACTAGCAACCTTCCACAGCCTGCAGTTCAGCATCTTAACCACTTGAGCCACCGCAGCTCCTTATGCAACCCTACTCAACATGTAAAGGAGCCATTTCTTTTCCATGCACCTTTCAGCTTTCATCAACCCTACTCCTTGCAGGCCGGTAGCTACAGTGGGGCCTCCCAAGGCCTGGCTCCCTGGCTTCCTGTCAAAGCTTCATGACTTCCTATTCCCCCCCCCCCCGACTCTCTGGAGCTGGAGCTGGTGGTGGTGCAGGGCTCCCAGGAGAGGCCAGCAGTTGGAGAAGAATCAGCACCACAGGAAGTTGGCAGGCGAGGTGGGGCGGGCAGGAACTTTCACTCAGAGTACTACTCTGAGAGTAGAAAGGAAGCTGGGGCAGTGCAGGCCACGGGCCACAGAGGCAGCAAGAACCGGGCTGTGGGGGGCTGGCACCAAGGAGCCCAGGGCAGAGCGGGGAATCTGTGCTGCACGCACCCTTCTGTGGCTGCCAGGGAATATGCCGCCCGCCTGCCCACACCTGTCCTGGCTGGGAGGCAGGAGGAGAGAGGCTCAGCAAGTCCCCATGAGGAAGGGCAGGGTCCCACAGACAGTCTACGGGGGGCTCCAGGATCAGGCTGCAGATCGGGCGAAGGAGAGGACCCCCCAGCCCAGCAGCCCTGGCACATTCCAGAGGCACTCACCACCCCCTTCTGCAGCTCCTTGCTTCAGCTGGGGGGGGGGTGGGGGTCATGGTGGTGGGGGACGAAGGGCAAGCACTGCTTTGTCCTGCTGGAGCCTGGCACGCCCTTCCCGCTAGCCCCCACATGGGAAGACCAGGTGGGGCAGGGGCCAACCAGCCTACATGAGTTTATTTTTATTTCTATTTCAGCCCCCCCTACTTTTTAAAAGGCCCCCAAATTAAACAAATCCTGGCCACAAGCCTGACTTTAAGAATTAGATCACAGTATATCCACATTATATTGTGCCCTGTGGGGGACTCTAAATACTCTGTAGTTGGAAGAAGCCTTTTAGGCCATTTAGGAATGCGGGAAATACTCAGTAACAGAAGTATCCTTGAATACTACAAAGAATCCGACTCTAGGGGGCGGTGCCCATCTCTGTTTCCAATCCAAAGAGCCAGCTCTGTCCAAAGACTTCTCTGTGGCCATGTGGCTGGCATGACTATGAGGCGTACGAAATGCTGTTACCTTCCCACTGAAGCGGTACCTGTTTATCTACTTGCATTTTCTTGCTTTTGAACTGCTAAGTTGGCAGGAGCTGGGGCTGGAGATGGGAGCTCACTCCGTCCCATGGCACTAGGGTCTCGAACTGCCGAACTACAGACCTTCCGGTCTGCAGCTCAGCATCTTAACCTCTGAGCCACCGCGGCCCCATCCTTGTATACTAGGACTGTACAAATAGTATGGCCCTTTTAAAATGTTCATATATTGTCAGAAGAATTTTCCTTACCATTCTTTTTGGTGCGCATGTTCCTGGTTGTTTGGTTCTTTAACTGCTTGGGCCACCCATAGACTAGACAGAGGTCTCTACCTACCTTGGGGAATTCCTAGGCATGCAGAAAAATATGGCTTTGCAAATCAAGCAAAAGTAAACAAAAGTCTGTAAAGAAAAACCCACTGCATGTTGAGAACAGAAAATACCCTGGAAGAGAAGGAATGTGGTGAGCAACTGAGGGCTTAGCTAGGTGGTCCACAGTGGGGCAAATGACCCCACAGCAGTTTCAGCTTGGAGAAATAGCACGGGAGGAGTGGCTGAAGTCCCTTCTCCCACTCTGATCGTGTGCTGAATTTGGCCTTGCAGCACTCGGGCATGTTAGCTCCCTCATGTTACATGTGACAACAGTTAGTCGGACTCACACATAGCATCTAGTTGAGCCCTCTGAGAATCCGTTGAACAGGAAAGTGAGTGAGGAGAAAGCCGGCACAAGCTTAGAGAATTTTGGGAGGAGAAGATTCGGGGTGGGATTTCTGCATTATTTCCCCAGGCCGACACTTCTTCAGGGGCCTCCAGCTCCTGAGTCCATAGCACAAGATTAACACGCCATGAGATAGTTGTCAGTCTGTTTACCGGGTTGGAAAGGCCAGGGAGATCAGGTCTGCTACAACAGATAGTTGTGTGAGAAAGATGATAGGCGGCTGGGAGCACAAACCATCTATTTTATATGCTAGTGTTAAAACAACATTTGCAGGCCCTCACATGCCAACAGTTCATGCAAGCATTACTTCACCACCCTTCCTTACCAACGTTTCTCGGCTCCAGAGAGAGAGATTGAGCTGATTCCAATGGTGATGCAATTCCTGTTTTTAAAATATGTGGGAATAAACTGGGCAACAGAAATGAGATCCGTGATGTCATCTTGCTTCCCCCACCCACCCTCCCTCCCTTAGGGCCTCATTGTAACCAGTATCAGAATGCTACTGAATGTCCTTATCCCTACTGCTTCCACTTGAAAACCCGTTTCAATTACCACTACAGTTTTACCCAGCCCTTCCTCAAGTGGCTCAGAGTGGCAGGAGTTGTTCTCCCTTCCCCATCAAAATCCTGTGAGGTAAGTTTGGCTGAGTGATTGTGTGAATGGCCCACAGCCACCCAGTGAAGTTCATGGCAGGGCAGGGATTTGACCACGGTCTCCAAGATCCTAGTTCAGTTCTCTAACCACTGCACCACATTGAGGCCAGTTTGCTCTTTAAACTTTAAAGGTAAGTCCTTTCTTCAGAGCATGCTTTTCTGGACGGGGTGTTTTGCGCATGCGCGAAGATCGCCATTCTGTGGATGGCTGCCTATGCGCATGCGCAAACTGAGTTTAAAAAAACAAACAAACCGCCGACGCCCACTGTGTGTGAACGGGCATACAGCGATGGGCTCTGCAGACAGGAGGTAAGTGTGATCATGTTTCAGCCGGAATAAACTGCACTGGTTGGAACTGGTGCAGTTTATGCTGGCTGAAATGCCCCGTCTGAACGCACCCTAAAAGTCAGAAAATGAAATTAATGTAGACAGGGTTTTTTTTTAACATGCTGGTAGCTGGTGCCACCTCCCCCCCATAGGAATCAGCGCAGAAAGGCAACGAATTTGGGGGTCTAATTAAACCCTTTAGCCCAATTCACTTGAAACTCAGCTTTAGATAAGAGGAGGGCAGATCAGAGGGAAGACTACACTCTGTGCACATTTGGTGTTATTATCTTTAAACGCAGCGTCCCCAGACCCTCCAATTGATTCTCCTTTGAAAATAATTATTCCACTGCTCTGTAACCCAAAGAAACCACACAAACTTGAATGCCAAATCTGCAATGTCCACACAAACATATGCAATTACAGTAGATTTCCCCCCCCGAGCCCCAGATTCAAAGTTATAATGACCTTTTTCTTGGCACACACCCCTTCTTGCATCTTTCCCTCGAGAGGGTAGGAAACGAACTTGGGGATGCCATGTTCAGCAGAATAAGATTTTTCTGTATTTGATTCATTTCTATCCCCTGTCTCTTCAACAAAAGGCACCTGAGGTGGCTGACAGACAATGTAGACAGTTTTAAACTGCCAGTATAACAATAATTATCTCTTTGCCTCTCTTTGTTTTATAAGGGTGCATGGGGAAAAAAATAGGAAGGGGGAAAGCAAAGTAGCCTCCTCCCCATTTATCCTCCCACAACTGCATTGCATTAAGAAGGTGAAAGGTGTCTCTGGAATATCTAGGTTGGCCCTCAATACCCTCACCATATGACAGTTCCCAGAGTTCTTGGGAGGGGAATGGGCTGCGTGACCATTGAACTAGTATAAAATAAGTGTAAACTTATAGTGTGGATATGTTAGGGCTGCCAAATCCCCCCACCCCAGAGGCCCGTTCCCCAACACTGGGGAATCGGGCCCCAGGGGGAACCCCGCCCCAGCATGCATGTCACAGGGAAGTGACGTTATGATGCCGGGCATGCTGGGGCTGGGGCCACGGCCATACAAGGGAAAACTCTATGGTTTTCCCTTGTATGGTCGTGGCCCCACCCCCAGCATGCCCGGCATCATGACGTCACTTCCCTGTGACGTGCATGCGGCACGCACACCGGGAGCCACGCTGGAGTCCCCCACCGGCAAGGTAGGTAGCATTTGGCAACCTTAAGATATGTCCTTAGAGTCTGAAGAAAGAAAGAGACTTGGATCTTGCTAGAAAAACAACAGGGGCAGGTGTCAGTTTGGGGCATGGCATCCCTTGAAGATTCCAAGGAATTTAAGATTCTCTGTCAGAAGAATTCTCTGTAAAGCGTCTCTGTGAGAATAGGGGTGTGAAAAATGTCACCCATACTTTCCATCTGCCAGTCTTTATCAGAAACAGTCTCTGTTTTCTGATACCTGGAAAAATAAAAACTAATATCTAATTTATTCCATTATGCACTTTTGTGGGTCACAGCCTGCTTCATCAGATAGATATGTGACTATTTTCCATCACATATATATCTGACAAAGTGGGCTATGGTCCATGAAATCTGAAATTGAAGTGAATATTGTTAGCCGAGTCTAACTTCACAGAATTGTTATGAGAATAAAATGTAAGACAGGAGACCAATGTAAACTGCCTTGTGTCTCCAATGCGGGATGAGGTGGGAATAAATGAAGTATAGAAAACTGAATACTGACTGTGGGGGCAGATAAAATATAGGTTGGTTAGTAGGTAGGAAGGAAATAAGGAAGCAGGGAAAGGGGGGATGGTATGGGGGCTGCCAGGAGGTGGGACACAAAAAATAATATGGGGAGGACAATACAGATGGAAATGAAGCACCCCTCACATGTCTTTGCAGGTTCATTTATCAATATATTAGGGAGGCAGGGATCTCGCACCATCAGGCCCTACCCCCAGCTGCTGATCAGCTGGTCATCAGGGGGGACTTACCAAGAGAAAGGAGAAGGCTTAAACTTTGTGGCCAGCATCACACAGGAAGTGATGTCATCACACTAGTGAAGTCCGAATGATGCTCTGATGTTTCAGCAAAAACTCTATGGTAGAAGCTGGTTTTACCACAGCATTTTTGCCCTAACACCAGTGTTGTCTGGACGTCACTGGCATGATGATGTCACTTCCTGTGCAATGCTGATGACAAGGCCTAGGCCTTTCTCTTTCTCCTCATAAGTCCCCCCCATCCCCCACCAGTTCTCAGGAGCAACCTGGCAACCCTGCAATATATCAAATTCTTAACATGGATCCATCTGTGGATATTTCAGTCCAGAGACTGGAGACAGGAACAGACAGATTATTCTACAAACCTGAGAAAAGCCCAAGGTTTACAGAAAATTCTGAAATCTAAAAATAAATAAATAAAAGAAAAATAAAAGAAATACCCCCAAAAATGATAGAAGCAGTGCTTGTAGCTTTAAGAAGTGGTCATTGTGGGGATTGCTAGGCAAACACAACAGTATTGTTAGCCTTGGCTTCTGTAAAAAAAAAACCCAAAACCCCTCCTTTCTAGGGTTATTTTGGCCTCCCAATCCACATCAACTCCCCTCCCTCCTGTCCTGGAGGGAATATTCATGAGGGCCAGGCCCAGCAGCAATGACGAGGCAACTCACTAGCATGTACTTTGTGCAACTCACCAAGGTGCAGCAGTGGCTACCAGGCAACTTGATGCCACACAACTCACCTGGACCCCATGGCAGGCTACTCACAATTTGCATGACTTGCCTGTGTGTGGAAATGGCTACCACACAACTCACCTGAGTGACTTGCTACTAGATGACTTTTGCAACTTAGCCAGACTTTTTACAGGGAGTGGCTGTTGGCGGAAGGAAGGTGGGAATGCTGAGAACCAGTGTGAATTAGCAATTAGAACGTCAAACTCGGATCTGGGAGACCCAGGCTTTATCTCCACTCTGCCATGGAAGCATGCTAGTTGATGGTGGGCCAGCCACTCTCTCTCTTGTGCAACTCACCAAGGTGCAGCAGTGGCTACCAGGCAACTTGATGCCACACAACTCACCTGGACCCCATGGCAGGCTACTCACAATTTGCATGAATTGCCTGCGTGTGGAAATGGCTACAACACACCTGAGATGACTTTTGCAACTTAGCCAGACTTTTTACAGGGAGTGGCTGTCGGCGGAAGGAAGGCGGGAATGCGGAGAACCAATGTGAATTAGCAATTAGAGCGTCAAACTCAGATCTGGGAGACCCAGTTGATGGTGGGCCAGCCACTCTCTCTCAGCCAAATCTACCTCATAGGGTTGTTGTGAAGATAAAATGGAGGAGAGGAGAATAATTTTAGGTGCTTTGGGTCCCCAGCGAGGTGAAAGGCAGGGTATAAATTAAGTAAATAAATAATAAAGCTGAAGACTGTGGGGTAGGCAAAGAAAGGTTGGTTGGTGAATGTGAAAGAGAGAAAGAAGCAGGAAAAGGGGAGCAGGTATGCAGGCCACCATAAGGTTGCCAATCTCCAGGTCAGGCTTGGAAATCTCCAAACTATAGAGATTTGGCAGAGTGGGAAGATGGACTCTATGGCATTATACCCTGGTGATGTCCCTCCCCTTCTCAAACTCCACCCCCAAATCTCCAGGAATTTTCCAACCCAGAGTTGGCAACCCGAGTTTCCAGGAGGAGAGAAAGTGAACATAGTGTGGGGAAAGGCTCACAGGGGAAGATGAAGTGACCCCCACAAGTCTTTGCAGTGTCCCCACTTGTCCATTTATATTTTTCTGAACAGTTTTGGATCTCCCCATTTCATCATTCATTTTGTACATTTGTTTGTATTGTGTACCTCATTGTATAGTATTTCTGGACAGTTCATATGATACTTATATACCCAAGGTAAATCATGTACATTTATAATATTTGCACAATGTATACTGCTGAATGATTGATTTGCAAATAATACCACTGAAAATACATACACGGTATGAGGGGAGAAGATGGCACCAGGGAACCAAAAATACTTTGAAATTAAGGAGTTATGGATCTGATTCAATCAAGGGGAAGGTGACATTGAACCAGGGGTTTTGGGGTATATGCTGCCATCATGCGAAATACCAGATCAGATTCAAGGTTTTGGTCTGGGAGCAGCACATCTGTGGGACTGCGTCTCCTGGTATAGCCCCCAAAGAGCATTAAACTCAGGTGAGAAGAACTTACTTGTGATGGTGAGGCATAGTCTGGGTCCATTTGACTTTGGCAGCGGCAGCAGCAGCAGCAGGCTTGAAAATAAGTGAGGAGACCTTGCCCAAGTAGATTAACAGAAAAGTAAATCAATGAATGTGTCAACTTGAAGGTAACATTGAATGTGAGATTCCTATATAGGATTTGTTCCTGAGGAAAGACCAGAGGTTTGAAACACTTAAATATCCGGAATAAGTCTTGAAGGAGAGATTGAATTCTGAGCAGGCTGCTTTTGAGAATACAAGATTGTTAGAAGGATATTTACTGAGTTTGGAGCAGGCTGCTATGTGTAATTTTATTGACCTTTGTATTTTTTCTACGAAGGAATAAGTGGTTGTTTTTCATTACTTGACACTACATGATGTTATGGCTTTAATCTAGTCTCTTTTGTTATTGTATTATTCTGTGGGATTCTAGCACACATCTGTATATATTTTTTCTTACCAGACTGTCCTCAACCAGAGCCAGGGCTTTTTTGGCCCGGCACCAACCTGGTGAAACTCTGCCAAACAACATCCGTGCCTGCAGGACCTAATGCAGTTCCAAACAGCCTGTAAGACAGAGATGTTCTGTCAGACCTATGGTTGAAGACAGCAAAGGTTTCCATCTAGCCTGGCTCCTTTCCTTCTCCCCCCACAGGGTAAGGGGTGTTATGTACGTGGACCGCCACCAGGGGTCTGCGGCTAAAGCAGGAGCTTGGTCTCCAAACACAAAGGGGACCTAGGATCCTAAGTCCACCTCGAGTCCACCAATAGCACCCTTGGTGGGAAATTCAAACCCTCCTATGGGGACAGAGGTGTGCCGGATGGAGTATATATAGTTGGCCTTGCAGGGCCATTTTCTTTGTCTGGTTGTGAAGTACAATAAACGTGTCTGAACGCATGTCCGAGTCCTCCATGCGTCGAACCCAGTACTTTTCAGGGCACAATTTGGTTTACCTGCTATGCACCATCAGTAACTGTAACTTGTGACTGTATTCTTAAGGTGTTTTTAATTTTTTTTAATTTGCATACAAAGGAAATGTTATCTGAACTGTTGTCCATTCTCTGAGCCGAATGAATGAATGAATGAATGAATGAATGAATGAATTCAAGAGCATTTCTAGGATGGACTATTAAGCCAGTACAAGTACATACAATAGATATTCCCCTCATTTCCCAGTGATTAGATTCTCAATGCCTCTACCTGCAGCTGTCTCTAGGTTTTCTCACTCTGTCTCTCCCAATATGATAATCAAAGCACCAAGGCTGTGTGTGGGCTGTGAAATCTTCATAATTACTAGATACACCTGTATGATTATGTACTTGGCAGGATGGCTTTGTTTTTACCTGTTTTCTTTATACCCCCGCCAGGAAAGCCTGAAAGGCACAAAGTCACATGAGAACAAGAAATCCCTTGGAAAACCTCTACCCGGGCCATGTGCCTTCACTTCTGAGCTTGTTTCATTCCCATGGTTTTTGTGTAGGAGTTACTGCCATTTTCATGCGGCAGGAGTTGTTTCATATGCAAGTGATATGTGACTGCACAGTTATCATCACAATGACATATGCTTTGGCTTCTGTATTTTGAATGCAAGGGGGACAGTTACTCTGATGCTATGAACAATATCAAGTGTCATGCCTTGAGGGATATTTGGAGGAAGAATGCTTTTCACTTTCACAAGCTTGCACATTCAGTTGGAATATCAAAAGACTAAAAGACCTCTTCCTTCTTTTTTTGTCCATTGTAATATCCTCATTTTGAATTTGATTCCCCCTGGGGATCCCCTAGAATGACAGTTTATTTACAGACTACAGAGATGAATTCCCCTGGAGAAAATGGGTGCTTTTGAGGGTGGACTCTATGGTATTGTACCTCACTGAGGTCGGTGTCTGCCATGGGCTCCATCCCCCAATCTCCAGGATTTTCTCAGTTTGGATCTGGCAACCCTACCTCCCCCTCCCCATCTCCTGCCGGTGGCCAGGGGGGGACCTGGTAACCTTATTACTCATGCTGAATCTAGTAAGTATTTATGCATCAAGAAATTCACATTCTACAGTATATAAACACTATAAGCATACATTATGTACATTCTGCATTTAAATACATACCATATACATTGTATAACAATAGTTTTAAATCATTTACTTCATTTTATGAATTGTAAAATGTATACTGTTTGGCAGTTTTGTGGAAGCCACCCTGAGCCTGCCTTGGCGGGGAGGGCGGGGGAAAAGTTCAATAAATAAATAAATAGCAGAAAAGAAACAAATAATACCAAGTCCTCCCACTGCTCCAAATATGGAATCGAAAAGAAAGGGGGGGGGAGTTTCTATTTGTCCCTCTGTCGTTTGGAGAAAAGAAATATTTTGAAGTACAGCAAAGAAAGCCTTCCCCCAATTCACTTGAATCTTTGCATGATGTGTGAGCATGCATAGTAGGGAAGAGGTAAAACCTGTTCTAGTAGTTCTTTTATGCTGGTGGTGATAACACCACCATGTCCTCAATCTTCAGGTTGTCTCCCTAGCCAGGGGCATGATGAGATACTCAGTGCTAGATAAAATGAGCTGTCGGGCTGCTTCCACATAGGGGCCTTCCTCTGCAACCCAGTTGATAGTGTTCCGGCATTAACCGCGGGCTGGATTACAACAGAGAAGCCGCATATCAGTGGGTCTTGTGTCACTGACTTTGTTCATCTCCTGCATTTTCCCATCTACGCAGGGGGTATGTTTCTGTTCTAATCATGATCCTGGCCCCTTCTGCTGTTCCCTGATGTCAACAGAGGCATGCCTCCATGACCTTTTAAAAAAGAGGTATGAACCAATCTGCAGTAGTACTTCATGCTGTCATATTACTATTCTCCAGTTTCCATAGTGTTATGGAGTGGCAAATCCTCCAATACTGCATCCAGTTCCCAGGGAGTACTTTATACACCCTCCTTCAAAAAAGCTGCATGCCAGCTTCAATTGATTCTAGAAACGCCAAGTTCTTGGAAACCACACATGAAGAAATGGTGCTAACCCTTAATGGCATCATAGTCCCAATCAAAAAGGGATTATTTTTTTTTAAAAAAATTACAGTTGTAGCAGCTGCTGCAGCAATGCCCAGAGGCTTCAGTTGTGAAATAGTTGTGACTATGAAATTGAAGCATAAAGACCATCCATCCGTCACAGAGACTGTGATTCTATTCCATACAAAAATGGCAACAAATCAGTACCTGGAAAAAAATGGAATGTTACTAGAGAACAAAATGTTACTGACATGGCCTGGTGTCACCACCATTGGAACTGCTGGCAATTGCATTCCAGTTGGCTGATACAGAACCAACCGTATATTGATTCAGACCCTTTAGCCTAGTGCTGTCATCTCTAACTAAGCTGTTCTTCAAGCCCTTAGGCTGAGAAGGGTCTTTCCCAAGCCTTCCACCTTACATCCCTTAACCGGAATGATTGCACCCAGGCAGTTCTTCTCCGCACAGAGCAAATTCTGCCTCGAGCTCTCTGCCTTCAGGATTGTCCTTGTATCAAAACCTTTGTCTAGGGATGACAACAAACTGGTTCATGAACTAAAATTCGTGATGAATTTTGGTTGGTTTGTGCTTTGTGAAGTCAAGTCCATGATATGTCAACTGGCATGAACTTTCCACAAATGTTGAAGCTGTTCGTGGAGGTTCACTGCAGTACATGAATGGATACGTTTCCAGACAGACTGTTTCCGCTCAGTCCAGATGTTTACCAAACTTCACAGCGAATTTCCCCGGAAAGCACTTTCCTAGGGGCACCTTCTTTGGGGGGCTGTAACTTAGATTCCGTAAATCCAATCCTCACTAAACTTGGGAAGAAGGTAGAGTCAGCTGGAGATCCCCTGTGAGTTTGTCAGCTCTAGCACACAGGGAAGGGGGCATTCTAGCACACCAGGTCACAAACTTCACAAACCAAATCAGTTCATTTGATGCCTAAAAATTAATGACGGTCTGTGGTTCATGAACCAGTCATGCCACAAACCACGAATCAAACTGCCTTTTCCTGGTTCATGCCCATCCCTACTTTTGTCTTCTCTGATTTTATTAATAGCTTCTGTTTTCTAGTGCGCCTTTCCTCACAACTCATATACAGTTAGTTGTTAAAAGAGGCCATTCATTATGTATGTGACTAGCCTGATACCCGTGCTTCACTGTGGTATTTAAGTTCTGTAAATCCAGTAATAATACTGATGATGTGAAGTTTGAAATGTAACATTTGTTGTAGGAATTCTAATGGAGAAGATTGTAGTGCAAGCAGGCAAATTTTACCTCAGAACTCTGAGCTACACATTGCACCAATCGAGGGCGGGGTAGGGGCAAGGAGGCGGCAGCCTGCTAGGCACATGAAAAACAATTGGGGGAACACATTCCCCCCCCTTTTTACCCCCTTAGAGGTTGTGTTTCTCAGAAATCTGTTCGTAGTGGGGGTTGATGTCATGGTAAGAATGCACTCCCCTTATTTTGGGTTTCTTGGTGCAGGGGTTTGGCCTGGGCACTGAATTTTTGTTAGGGGGTGCCGGGCATCTTCTTTTTTAAAAAAATAAAAATTCTTTTCATTTATTTTACATTTAAGAAGTGGGACATAACTACATATTCAAAGTAATTCTTGGTCAATCAGATATTAAGAAAGTTCATATGAACCAATTTTCTAGAACCCACATTGTGAGAAGTTAAATAACCTAATACAGGAAACCACTTTTCTAAAAATTCGGGGTATATTTCCATAGTGGGTGGGAGTGTGGCTAAAGCCATCTGGGAGGTTGGGCCAGCAGCATCGCTAAGGCGATCCTCCTAGGGCAGCCTCCCTGATGAATTAAAGTACCCTGGCCCTGCTCCTACCCCTGACAAACACCCATCTATCTGGTGTAAGGGGGGGGGATTGTGTTTAAAGGCATTGGGGAGGCTGGGCCAGCAGCACTGCTAAGGTGTTTTTGTTTGGATGGCCTCCCTGATCGATTAAAGTACACTGGCCCTGTTCCTACACCTGACAGACACCCCCTATGCCCTAGCGCATTAACATCTTATTGCCTGGCCCCCCCAAGGGTGGAGCGTGGCGCTGGAAACGGCTCTGTTCTTGTTGGAAATTTGCTGTAATTTGTTTTATTTTATTGTAATTTATTGTTTTTAAACTATATGTTAATGTTTTAACAGCACTTTGTGCCCCTGTTAGCTGCCCTGAGCCTTCGGGGTAGGGTGGGATATAAATGTAAATATAAATAAATAAATTTCCATTGCTACTCCCATTGTCATTGAGTTTTGTATCCTTAGTCCTATTACATTGTTCACTGGATGTCTTATGATGTATGATTACATTTTTAAAACTCTTTCTTTACACTGCAATCTTCCTTAAGTCTCCATGAGAAAGGTGGGCTATCTGTTGCTTTTCCTGTTTATGGTCATTACTCGAACAAATGAAATGAAACAGAGGTTTAAATATAAATACATAAATAAATAAATAAATAAATAAATAAAATGTTGGGGGGAGTGTGTTTAAATGCATTGGGGAGGCTGGGCCAGCAGCAATGCTAAGGCAATCCTGCTGAGCAAGCCTCCCCAATGGCTATAAGCATCCCACCTCCTCCCCTACACCTGACAGGCAGTTGCCTGCCCAGTGTAGGAGGGTGAGGGGTGGGATATTGCAAGCTATTGTGGAAGTTGGTTTGGCAGGATCACTAAGGTGCTACTACTGGGATGAGCTCCCTGATGGCTTTAAGCACCCTGCAGCTGTTACTGCACCTGACAGATAGCTGCCTGTCAAGTGTAGGAGGTGGGGGGAGCGTGTTTGAAGCCATGGGGGGGCTGGGCCAGCAGCATTGGTGCACCTCACAGGTGGTTCACCCTTCTTGATCTCCTCAACTGTCATTAGCTCTCTGCAGTCTCCTGTAACTGGGATTTTAAAACCTCTGAACACTGAGCTCTGCAGCGGACCATCAGAGAGTGGGGAGTGCAAGAAGGCAGCAGCCTGGTAGCCACATGGGAAGCACCCTTTTCACCCCCTTAGGGGTTGAATTTCTAAAAATCCCTTAGTGAGATTCTACATCATGGTAGGAGTGCTCTCCCTGAATTTCATGTTTCTATGTCCAGGAGTCTGGCCTGGGCATTGATCTTACGGTGAGGACACTTTCTTTTATGTATATAGATGTAGGGTTGGACTGGAAGATCTGGGTTCAAATATCCACTCAACCATGAAGCTCACTGGGTAACCTTGGACCTCTCTCTCTTTCTCAACCTCAGCTACCTTACAGTGTAGGATTGGTGAAAGAAGGCTTCCTATTTACATATCTGCCATATAAGGAAGTAACTGGTTTCCCGCTCAAAAGGCTTGCCATATAAGGAAACTATGTAGTGCAGCTTTGTAGGAATTGATTGACAGATATAATGAAGGAAGTAACTGGTTTCCCGCTCAAAAGGAAACTATGTAGTGCAGCTTGGTAGGAATTGATTGACAGATATGATGTTATATAAGGGCAGCATTTTCCCTCAGTCTGCGAATTGCTCAGCTGCTGTGCTGGCTTTTCTTTTTATTTGAATAAAATTAACTCCTGTTACTAAAAGAAACCTCGCCTGTTGTGTCTTATTGGGATGGGCACACCAGAACAGAACTCCTTGTGTTACAACAGGGCTCGTTGTGAGGACAAAATGGGTGGGGGGAATAACTATGTTCACCACCCTCCACTCCTTCAAGGAAGAGAAAGATCAAAATATTTGGTTTTCCCTTGATCTGGATAGCCCACACTAGCTTGATCTCATCAGATTTCAAAAGCTAAGCAGGATCCACATGGGTTGCTAAGCAGATGCAGGCAATGGCAAACCACCTCTGCATATCTCTTGCCTTGAAAGTCCTGTGAAGGGTCACCCTGAATTGGCTGTGACTTGACGGCATTTTACACAAAAAGTTTTTTTTTAAAGGTATGTACATGTACCACCACTAGAGGTCACGTTCTGCAGCTGTCAATCTTCATACAGAACAGGTGTTCAGCCATTCCTCATTTGGCTTCAGGCAATTCCTGATAAAGAAGTTGTTGCCCCGTAACCCAGTTCTATCCCCAAAACAATCAGACACTTCCTTTAAAAGGCTTGATGGAATAGTTTGCTCCTCATGGCAAGTTGGCTCTGGATCCAGATTGTAAAAGGATGCAACGTATCGACTTATTTACTAAGGAGAATGTTATTCTTAACATACCTTCTTCCCCAAATTCTTGAGCCAGTATAGACAGGAATTATCAGTACAGCCCTACAAAGAAGGCTAGGTTAATAACCATAGCTTGTCCGTATTGTATCATGAGAATCAGGCCTAAAATGCCTTATGAAGGTTCTCCATCCTCTCATGAGGAAAAAATTGAGTCCCTCAAATCACTTTCTTTTTGCACAGCTTAGCCAGTTTATTAGAAATAGAGAATTCCAAAACAGGACAGAAAACAAAGCAAGAACTTTTTATACAGAAGAGGTTACCATATCACCAGTTACCATATCTACCTGGAGGTAGAATGACACTTTTAAGTTACCTCATGAAACATACTATGGAGCATCAGTCATTTGTTCCTATTAATGCCACTTCAAAGATTAGAGAAAATCAGTTGTGGGTGTGATATATATGTCTTATTTACAAGTATTAGAACAAGCTCTTCGATGAAATCAGGGCTTTTTGTTTTTATCTTAGCATATAAATATGTAGTGATTTAGCCTTGAATCGATGCAGTCTTGGTGATGGCTTAATTGAGACGTTAACAAATAACACAAAGGAGGTGGCTATTACAAGTCTCTTCCAGTATCCACAGTCACTGTAGGTGAAGTCCGTGAAGTGAAGCCAATGTACTACCACGTCCAACAATATGAGTGACACATTTATGCCATAACAATCACCAATCAAAACAGGAATTTATAAGAAATATATGGTGCAGCCCAACAATTTTTTAAAACAGACTATAGATTGGCAAAAGGGTATCTGTGCAAATAACGAAAGGACTGCTTTTGCAAATTTGCTGTCTTGGAAGGCCATCGCCATTAGCTAACAGAGGTTTCTTTAAACATTCCTAGTAGTTTCGACTACAGTGACCACCAGCAGGTGATGCAAATTTGATATGGGAGCCCCTATTGCTCCCACAACTAAAGCCTTGTGGCGGGGGGCAGGTATCTCCATAAGGTGGGCAAGGGTTGACACAGGGGATGCAATTCCCTGTATCCCTGCAAGGAGGCACGGCATCAACACACACATCTCTGGCTGGGCCACACTTTGTTACTCCAGTGCGAGGAGGTGTCACAATTTGCCCAGTGGGCCTGCACACACCATGAGGTCCACATGTAGGCTGAGATTTGGTGTTGCACACAACTGCTCCCTGGCTTCTTCGCACAGCTAGGGGAAAGGAATAACATACTGGTTACGTCATAGTTAACTTAAAACCCCAGATCTCTGGATAGGCCCATCTGTCCCATATTAGTTTATTCTGTAGGCTTCCCTGGTCTGAAGGTTCAGCAACAAACCTTGAGTTGGGCAGCCAAGGACTGCCTATATTAAATGGCTGCAAAACACAGCCCTCCTTGCACCTTTACAAATTCCTTCCCACCTTCCCATTATCTCCTTTCTTTAGGGGGCTGCAATCATTTTTTTGTCTCCTCAGCCTCCAGAGCTCTGGCCCTCAGTTCTGTCACCTCACAAAAACCTTTCCCAGCTCTGCACCATCAAATGCCAGGGGATTTTGGGGGTGGTGCCTGGGGAGGGTGGAGGTTCAGGGAATGTAATGTCATATCCTCCATGATGATGTAGGAATTCCCCCATTCTCTATGATAAATACCATAGAGATCATAGGGATTCCTAAAGTGTCCACTGGAAGTGATGTCACATTCTGCAGTTCTCTACTTGGTAGTGATGTGACTTCCTAAGAATGCTTTAGGAATCCCTACAATCTCTGTGGTTTTTACCATTGAGACAGGGGAAATTCCAAGGGCATTGCAATTAACACTACCCCTCATTTTGTTCTCTCCCAGACTTCAAATCATTGAGGAGGGAATTAGGGCTGAGGGCCCAGCTCTGGGTTGGCTGCTATGGGTTGTCAAATGGCAAGCCTAGTTGTTCCTGTGACATTTATTAGCTTTCAGTAGCCATCTTAGCAGGGGTCATTTCCTGCAGGAGCGCACAGGAGCGGAGCTCCGGCAGTAAGGAGCCCAGGGGGTGGGCACATGTAACAAGCCCCATCCCCTGCTCCCAGCAGCCCTCAGTTGGGCCACGAGGAGCAAGAAGCAGCCAGGTAAGTTGCAGAGGGGGCCCCCCGCCCACCTTCAGGTACAAGCTCTCCCTCCTCTGTGAGGGCAAATCTGCGCGTTCCCCCCCCGCCCATAGCTAGCAATCCAAAACAGTCCAGTGGCACCTTTAAGACCAAGTTTTATTCAGGTACAAGCTCTCCCTCCTCTGTGAGGACAGATCTGCACGTTCCCCCCCCCCAATAGCTAGCAATCCAAAACAGTCCAGCGGCGCTTGAGCGGTGGGTGTGGCATATGCAAAAAAGTTATGCTAATAAGTTATGCTAACGAGCTCCTGCACCTCTTTTTCTACGAAATGACCCCTGCATCTTAGTATGACCCATCACTACTCACTATGATGCTGAGAGGATTTGTAGGCTCCGTAATAGCTTAGAATCAGGGCTGTGGTTGAGAGACAGAGCACATGGTCTGCCTGCAGAAGGTCCCAGGATCTATCCCTGGCATCTCCTATTTAAGGATCTCAGGGAGAAGGAGCTAGGAACGATCTTTTTTTGTCTGAGACTCTGGACATCCATTCCAGCCAGAGATGGCAATACAGAACGAGATAGAGCAAGCTGGGGAGGGGGGGACTCTCCTTAGCTGCACAGCCTCTGCTTGAATATCTCCCACAATCTGTTGGAATTGCTCTAGCTTTGAACTTCCTGCTCTAAGCTAAGGGTTAGTCTCAATGGCCTATAAGGGCATATCTGTCTTTAAGTTCAATGCTCTCAGAATAAAGCAGTTCCTCACTTTCACAGTCCACAAAAGGACCCCTTGTTGAGTAACCCTTTCCCTTCTTCTCATTCAGTTGGATCCACTAAAGAGTTCATGGAAGGTGTGGACAGCAGGTCTTTCGCCACCCCACCCCAGTCTTCAAGCTGCCTCCCGTTTGTCCTGAAACTCCTCTTTCAGGATCAAGAGAGACTTGTAAGCAAAAATAACTGCAGGACAGGAAGCTGCAGCTTTTCCAGAGATGCAAGCTGCAAGTGGACGATGAAAAAGCAATTTTACTTGATTAACTCTCATCACTGCAGCCCTCCCACCTCCTGTGGCAAGTTTTGCATGTGGGACTCTCCTGATCCTCAGGGGGGAGTTTCAGGAGCAATTGGGGAGGTGGTGAACAATCCCCTCCATCAACTCTTTGCAGTGGATCTAACCCATAGTTGGCATCTTGTCACACAGCCCTCCTTACCCTTCACTGTGGCTCTGATGACAGAGAATCAATAATCACATTTGTTAATTAAAACAATCAAATAGAAAAGAGACAGGGATCAAGATTGTAAGGTTGCCAACTCTGGCCTAGGAAGCTCCCAGAGGTTTGGGGGTGATGCAGGGAGAATTGGGGGGATTTCTTCTAGAATTAGAGCTGCCAGGTCCCCCAGGGGGATGGGAACCCCGCCCCCAAAATGCCTGGATTGGGCTGACGTGCCTGGTGCGATGACATCACCTGGCGGTGACGTCATCATGCTAGGCATGTCGCCGGGGGGGATGCTCTAGCATTCGCCCTGAAAACTCTATGGTATCAGAGTTTTCAAACCAAATGCTAGAGTGTCCACTGGTGAGATGCATAGCGTGATGACATCACTTCCAGGTGATGTCATCACAGTACACACATACTATGCGTGTACACGAATGTCCCAGACTGGGAGCTTCTCCACCACCACCACCCCCGCCGCAATAGGTAAGAGAACTGGCAACCAGTGTTCCCTCTCCAGCTCACACATTTTTGTCTTAGCTCTGGAAGGATGGCTCCAGAGCAAACTAATTCATGCAATAGCCAAATTGCTCACTCACAACTTTAATGCCAGTAGCTCACAAAGTAGAATTTTTGCTCACAAGACTCCACAGTTTAGAGGGAGCATTGCTGGCAGCCCTACCAAGAATCTATGGTATACCATAGAGTTTGCACTCTGAAGCTGCCTTTTCCTTCTGGGGAACTGATCACTGTAGTCTGGAGATCAGCTGTAATTCTGGGAGAACTCCAGAGCACGCCTGAAGGTTGGCAACTCTAAGCAAGACAGAAGATTGTCAACATACTTACAGATGTTTACAGCACATTCTCCTTCACTCAACCTAATGAGATAGAAGTTGACAGTTTATTAATAAATATCTTATTAATTCATGATCACTATATGCAACTCGTCCCTTAGCCTGGTGAAAAGTCCTGACACTAGATATGAAGATCTTCAGAAATAGACACATTCAGTAGCTTCTAATCCAATAACTTCTGAATCTTGCTAGTTTGGTGTAGTGGTTAAGTGTGCGGACTCTAATCTGGGAGAATCGTCCCTTAGCCTGGTGAAAAGTCCTGACACTAGATATGAAGATCTTCAGAAATAGACACATTCAGTTTGCTTCTAATCCAATAACTTCTGAATCTTGCTAGTTTATTTAAGCTGTTTTTAGCTCACTTTTTGCCCAAAAGGGACTCAGGGCAGTTTACAATTATTTTAAGAATACACCATGAAATCAGAGAAACAGGTAAAACCAAAATATAACACAAATTAAAACAAACCCAGACCCCTGAAACCCATGCTATTGGAAGGGCTGTCTAAATAAGTCTGTTTTATACTGCCCTTGAAATGCTAATAAGGCCTTTCCAATCCTTTCAGGAAAGCTATTCCACTATCTCACAGGAGCCGTGGCTGAGAAGCGTTGGGGTCAGTAGATAATATATTGATCTAATCAGCCTGCGGCATGGCACTGTAAGTAGGCCTCAGGATAGGGAGTGAAACTGCCACCTCAGGGTACATTGTGAGAACAGGTTGCAAAGATATGTAGGCCCTGGACCTAGGGTTGCCAAATCCACTTACCCCTCGGAGCGGGGGAGCCTCGTCAGTGTCCAGGAAGTCCTTTTGGGTGCATGTGCGCGTGCGCAAAGCGCGCATGCGCCAGCAGGACGTCACCAGAAGTGACGTGCGACGTTGCTGACGTTGGGGGCGTGGCCAAGCTCGTCGGGGGGAAAACCATATGGTTTTCCCCCCGACGAGCTCAGCCACGCCCCCAATGTCAGCAACGTGACTTCGGGGGCGGGGTTCCCCCCGGGCCCCGATTCCATCGGGGCGGAAATCGGGGCTCCGAAGCGGGGGATTCCCCGCCCCCCCGGCCCATTTGGCAACGCTACCTGGACCATATTGACTTTAGATGTCATAACCAACACCTGAAATTGAACCTGAATACAAGCATTTAATGCAGTGACTTAACTTAGGCATAATATTGCAAACTGCAGCTCAGAAAGTTCAGCAGTAGTTCTCTTCGTTTTTGACCACAGTCTGCTGTTATAAAAGCATGGAAACCAGAGCAATAGAAAAGTTTGCAACCCATTTCTAAAGTGTAAACACAACGTTTTAATACTTCAATGGGCAAAAGGATTAACAAAACAGCAAGGCTGAAGTTTTCAACATTATAGGGACAACGTTTGGAATCAAACTCTGGTCAAAATTACTTGGGGACAGCAGCTATCCATGGAATGAATGACAGGCCTCACAACCGGAATGCAGATGTTGCAGCAGCATTTGACAAGAATCTAGATGTTACCTTTTTTGCACAGAAAATTTGTTCAAAAGATTTATGAAGTGTTCCTGTTAAATGGCACTCTCGTCAAACACCATAGTACCTATACTGTCATGCACATATCTTGCATGTACACAGCACTGTTGTTAGTGGACATGTTAGATAATCTTCAGTTTTTATCCATGTTCTTCTGACTCATCATAGGTAATGTTTCTATGTATGTTGCATGATGCAGTGGTTAGGAGCGCAGACTCTAATCTGGGAGAACCGGGTTTGATTCCCCACTCCTCTACATGCAGCTGCTGGTGTGACCTTGGGTCAGTCACAAGTTCTCTCAGAGATGTTCTCTCAAGGGCAGTTCTCGAAAGAGCTCTCTCAGCCCCACTTACCTTGCAGGGTGCCTGTTGTGGGGAGAGCCAGTTTGGTGTAGTGGTTAAGTGTGTGGACTCTAATCTGGGAGAACCGGGTTTGATTCCTTCTTCTTAATTAAAATATGTACACCCTATCTTCCCCTTGTCACTCAAGGCAACCTACAGTTCCAAATTAAAATCATACACAATGCCCCTCCCAAATAAAATGTCTGCAGCTTAAACCCCATTAAAAGCTCTCACAAATAAAAAGACCTTTCAGCTCCTTCAAATATTTACAAAAATTGGCACACAAACCCAACATCAGCAAGCCCATTCCACAAAGTGGGAAGCAGCTATAGAAAAGGAATGGTCTGTAGAGATGCCACCTGAAGTGGGGAAACAGAGCTAGAACATGGCAACCCAAAGACTGCTGTTTTAGTTATTATACAACTTCCATACATTTTTGTGCATGTACATTAGGCTTGCCAAGCCCCCGCTGGGGGCGGGTAAATTCCCGCCTGGGAGGCCCGTTACCCGCCGGTGGCAGATCAGGCTCTGGGGGGAACTCCACCCCCTGCCGGAGGGCGTCCCCAGCGTGATGATGTCATCCGGAGGTGACATCATCAAGTCAGCCACGTTGTGGGAGGGACACTCTCTGAATCGAGGGAAAACTCTATGGTTTTCTCTCGAGTCACGGTGCTCCGCCCCCGATGTGGGTGACGCAATAATGTCACTTCCGGGAATCCCCCCACTTTGCAGGTAAGTCGACTTGGCAACCCTAATGTACATTTTGCAGTTCTCGAAAGAGCTCTCTCAGCCTTGGCAACCCTAATGTACATTTTGGCTTTTTTGTTTTTCTAGGGGGCTTTTTGGGGAACACTCTTCTTTGAGCTTGACGGGTCCTGTCCAAGGCATACTAATAAGGCCATTATAACGTGTTTTTAGAAATATCCCCAAAGCTGAAATAACACCTTTGTTTTCTCTTCTGCAGACCCTTACATAATAGTAGGACTGAATAACTCAAGAGCCACTAAACTAAGGACATCTCAGTGATAATGTACTGTGGGCTTATAACCCTCTTTTTTCTAGTAGCACCTTAAAGACTAACACAATCTGTGGTAGGGTAGGAGCTTTTGTGACTCACTGCTCACTTCTGCAGATACCTGAAGAAGTGAGCAGTGACTCATGAAAGCTCTTACTCTTTTCTACTGCTACAGACAGACTACCATAGCGATACATTTTGTCCTACCTCTTTTTCCTGTAACCCAGGAAAAGCCAATACTGGTCGCTGCACTCACCTGCTTTCCTCTCCTTCCAGCAGCTTCCTATACGTGGTGATCTCGATGTCCAGGGCCAGCTTGAGGCTCATCAGCTCCTGGTATTCCCGCAGTTGGCAGGCCATGTCCTGCTTGGCCTTGTGCAGGGCTTCCTCCAGCTCAGCCAGCTTGCATTTGGCATCTTTCATTGCCATCTCCCCACGCTCTTCGGATGCAGCCACTTCCGCTTCCAGTTTGCAGCGCTATAATGACAAGGCTGTGTGTGTCTTAATGGCACAATATTTGTTTTAATCGTGAATGGTCTATCCTATTGTGTAATGCCCCTGGTCTGCTTATTGCAAACTCTGCAGGTTGGGTGTTAGGGATTAAGTAGAATATGTTATCTTGGGATACTTATTTCTCACAATCTGAATTGGTCATTTCATCCAAAGGCTATGCTGAAGAAGGGCAGACCTTGCATTGAAGGTATATTAATTTTTTTCAGGGCTGATATATTCCTAGGGCAATCCAAGTTTTTAATATGAAAATTATACCTATTTTGCTTCGAAGGCATTGGGATTCAATTGGTAAATGTATCTTTCAATCTTCTCTTACCGCCAATGGCCTGCCTTGTTTGGGGGGAAATTAGCTGTGTGGCAGGGAGAACCAGATGGGTACAGGGACCGCACACCAATTGTATACCAAGGACTGGTAAAGTAGGAAGACTCCAGATTTGAAGAGTAAATAAAGTAGATTTCATTAAAGAATTTCCCTAATTACAAGCACACTAAGCATTCTAAAAGAGCAATCGATTCAGAACTAAGAAAGCAGAGGTGATTGGGAGCGAATAGAAGGGTCAGTTATGGGGTGATACGACCTGTCCAAATGTGCAGTGGTCCATGGAGACGGGATTGTGACCCAAAGAAAAGTTTGGGGGTGGATTGCCAGTTGGCATCAGGGCAAAGGAACACCCTCTGAGGCCATTTGCATGGACGGATACAGACATTGAAAAACAATGCAGAACAATGGAAGTCCTTGAGGGGCTTGTCCCAGGTGAAGACAAAAGATTACCTGGCCCAATGAGGAGTCCCAGGGGGTGCGGCTGTCAGGAGGGGCATGGCCTAGGTGTAACCAATGGGGTTCCAGAGGGGCAGAGTCTGGATTCACAATAGCTCTAGTGGGATTAGCCAGGTGCAGGGTGACTGTACAAGAGCTGGTTGAATGGATTTAATGATCACTAATGGTTCTGCCAAGGTAGACTGAATAGGCTCCCAAGTTTACACAAAAGGTGGGAGATGGGTTCCTGATTAGCATCAGAAAGGATCACTAAACATTTGAATGTATGATTGGTTTATCTCGGTATCCTGAGGGAAGGAGCGGGAAAGACAGTTGTGAAGACAAAGGATTCTCATATAGACATAGCTGAACACAAAAGGGCTGGGTGAAGTTCTGGAGACAGAAGGGCTATGTGCCAGGTGGCAACTGAGTAGCCTTTAGAAATGCAGATACCTTGTGGAACTTGCCTTATGCATACCTTTGCTCGGTGAGGGGAAGAAGAGTGGAGGTTTGCTCTGAGGGCTGCCTTATGCCACCTGAGAATGGAGATCCTTTTCCCAGAGCTGTGGCTAGCTCTGTGTTTCAGGTCAGGAGTGCCTGCCTTGGCCTGAGTTTGTGGGTCTCTGGTTCAGGTTAAGAAGTGGGGTTACCCTAGAGTAAGGCAGTGCCTCTGGGCTACACTTCCCTTAATTTGTTTTCTTCATAAATTGACTAATGTTCTTAAATGTGTAGCTGGAGTGTCACTACATACTGAATTGGGTCAATTATACTCGGAAGCTAGAGCTTGGCAATTGGCTTTCTGTTTCTATTTTAAAGCACTTGTTGGTTATTCCAGATACTTAGCTCCAATAAAAAGCAGATTCTTTCACATTTAAGTTTTTTGACTCAAAACTTCTTCTCATTGGTTTAAGTTCTGACATGATTTGGCCCTGTAGTTCTAAATTCCTTTATTAGGAAACATATCTAGGAGATGGATTATTAAAGTACATATTTTCCTGCCTGCAGAATTTGTACTTCCTCGTTTTTCCAATCCCTCCATCTAGATCACTGCCTTCTTATGCCTTCCATTTGTCTGTCCCAAATTATTTTAGAGCTTTTTTATTGATTAAATGCTGTTATGAGTGGTTGGTTAATGAGGCCCCCTTTTCAGAGCGTTTGTGTGACTGTCCTTTAGGGAAGATCACTACGTTGGTGCATATTTTATTGGAAAGCCCCCTGTATGCAACTCCTAGGAATTGATTTTTGAAGTAACTGTCCATGAACCTTGATGATGTGGCTGCATCCATGCTTCCATGAAGATACAGATTGAAATACTCAGGGGTCATTTCGTAGAAGAAGAGGTGCAGGAGCTCCTTAGCATAACTCATTAGCATAACTTATTTGTTTATGCCACACACCCCTGACATTACCAGAAGTGAGCCAGAAGGCAACACCCACCACTCAGGCTCCACTTGACTGTTTTGGATTGCTAGCTATTGGGGGGGGGGGATGTGCAGATCTGTCCTCGCAGAGGAGGGAGAGCTTGTACCTGAATAAAACTTGGTCTTAAAGGTGCCACTGGACTGTTTTGGGCTGGAGGGGCCAGGGGGAGCTCTGCAACGTACCTGGCTGCTTCTTGCTCTGACTGAGGGCTGCTGGGAGCAGGGGGTGGGGCTTGTTGCATGTGCCCGCCCCCTGGGCTCTTTACTGCCAGAGCTCCACTCCTGTGCGCTCCTGCAGGAAATGACCCCTGGAAATACTTATTCAATGCACCCCCAAACAGAATATCCCAATGGAAAAATGTGAGAAAAGAACGAACACCAGTTCCATTCTACAACATGGATAATTCCAAATCTGAATAGTGTATTCCTTTTATGGGGAAGCCTGGAGGCATTGCTAAAAGGAGATACTACCATAATTGTCTTTCCTTTGGTGAGCAATCCCCATTCTAGCAATAACGTTTGTGGCTGAAATGAAACACATTGTTTCACATTAGAAATCTTTATGTGAGAGGACCGACAATGGCGAAGAGGTAGGGGGTCCGCTTTGCTTGTAGCAAGTTCCAGGTTCATTCCCTGGTTTCTCCATTTAAAATGCTCAGTAGAGCTGCTGCCAGTCACAGCAGACCATACTGACCTTGATAGACCAAGGGTCTGACTCAGTACAAGGCAACTTCATCAGCATGTAGGTCATCCCCACAATAACCCTGTGAGGTAGATTAAATTGAGAGTGGCTGGCTGGTTAAAGGTCATCCAGCATGCTTCATGGCAGAGTGGAGAAAGGAACTCAGATCAACAAGCCTGACACTCTAACCATGTATCAATGCTATCCCTTCTCACCTGCGCTTTGACATTGGAAAGTTCTGCCTCCAGGCGATGGACCACCCTAGTCATCTCAGCAAGCTCCTCCTTGACATTGCGCAGGTTGTCACAGTGTTGGGCAGCAGTTGTTTTCAACTCCTGGTACTAAAGCAAGGAGGGTGGGCAATGTTGGTGGAACCACTGAATGCAACATCATACATGTGACAGTTCATCTGACATACAAACACACACACGCACATGCACACACGCACCAAAGTACCCATCATAGAGCTACAGCCACCAGGGATTTCTCTGATGGGAAGGATTGTGAACAAAGGGGATGCCATAACAGTAATTCCAAACACAGAAAGGGGAGGCACAGAGGGAGAGGGAGACTACAGACAAAAGATGCTCCTGCAGAAGAAGATGCTTCAGGAACTAGACAGGTATATAGCATCAATTCAGTGGCCTAGGGTAGATTTAAGAACAGCTGGATATTCTATGGTTTTACCATAAAGTTTCTGATAGTTCCTAGAGCTACCTACATCATTTCTGGGTTTTCCTCAGAAATGACATAGTGGCAGGCAAGACGTTGTGCCTTCCCTGC
This sequence comes from Gekko japonicus, assembly GCF_001447785.1. Classification (NCBI taxonomy): domain Eukaryota; kingdom Metazoa; phylum Chordata; class Lepidosauria; order Squamata; family Gekkonidae; genus Gekko; species Gekko japonicus. Next base: position 241,074 of record NW_015170915.1, on the reverse strand, counting down.
CCAGAGCCTCTGACCAGTTGCCCGGAGAAAATGGCTGCTTTGAAGGGTGGAATCTATGGGATTGTACCATGCTGAGACCCCTTTCCTGGATCCACCCCCAAAGTATCCAGGTATTTTCCAACCCAGACCTGGCAACCCTAGCATAAATATAGCACAAAAGAAACACTGAACAGCCTTTAAAAAACCCATAAAATAGTTTTCAGGCCAGAAGAAAACCATAATGCAGCTAAAAAGGTAAAAACCCTTAGTTAAAAGCCTGGGTAAAAAGAAATTTTGGGGACAGGTACGAACCAGGTAATCCTCAGAGGAGAGGGCATCCAAAGATAAGTTGCCACCAATGAAACAGCCCCCTACCTGCCACCTACCTCAACTCTTCAGGCAGGGGCACAGAGACCAGAGCTTGAAAGATGGCTCTTAACTAGCAGGCCAGACAGTACATGGTACCTGCTTGTTTCTCCTAGCTCCCAGAGTTCACCAATTCCTCCCTACCTGTTTCAGCCATCTCCCCCTCTTTTCTAGTACACTGCTGTTTCCACACCACAGAAACACAAAACACACTTTCAGCATAAAGCAAATAGTACCCAGAAGGGCAAATCTCTCCCCCTCCCACCTCCTATGGCATGCTGGGCCTTACCTGGCACTGGCACCAAGCCTCAGCCTCAGCACGGCTCCTGGAGGCTATATCTTCATACCGACGCCTGAATTCCTCAATGACACAGTCCAAATTTAGACCTCGGCTGTTGTCCATCTGCACTGTGACACAGGTGTCTGAAATGCAAGACTGCAGCCCCTGGATCTCCTGCAAGAGGTTCAGAATGCAGCTGCTACACATGTGCAAAGCAGATGTTTTTGGTTCTGTCCAATATGCCTAAATTCATTAGTCAACACAGTGTTAGACTGCTTCAGCTTCCGGATTCGGCAGCTTGTTGCCATGATGGCCTTTCTGGAAGACTTTTTTTTTTAAGGGTTCCACCACACATACCAGCTTTCTGTTCTCCTAAGGGCACGATTTAAGATACTGCTACAGTTTTGGCCCCGTTTCTGTTTCCTTTTTGTTGTTGTTCAGTCGCACAGTCAAGTCCGACTCTTTGTGACCTGAATCGCGGTCTTAATATCAACCTGGAAGCTGGTAACATGAGTTTTTACCTCATGACCAAAACCAACTGAAACATTCCCTCAGTGCAGGGAGGTCCCTCCATACAGAACCCCAATGATCAATTTCTGCCTGAAGGGTTTTAAAGGTATAGGCCAGACAGCTGGGTTGGAATAAAATATGATTGGTGTTTCTGTCCTCCCTGATCCTATTAATCTGCCCTCCCCAGCATTTTTCCTCTTCACAAATCTCTTCCCTGAATATAGGCTGTGGTCACACACAGAAAATAATCCACTTTCAATCCACTTTCAGTGCACTTTCCAACTGGGGATTTTACTGTGGCCCATTCGGCACCTAGCATTCACTCTGCTGTTTTATCAAACCCATGTTGGAACAGAAATTCCCCTCTACATTGCATGCTGCTTTCACTTTCTTTGATTGTTGGATTTTATGGTAGCCTCCACACTGCATGCCGGGTTTTACTTCCTTTGGTCTCTTGGTTTTATGGTACCATCTGCATAGATTTGTGGTCATTTTGGTCCTGTCCACATGAGACGTTTTGGGCTGGGAGAGGGACGCATCGGGGCCGCAGCAAACGGGCGCGATCCCACAGCAACATCTGGGAATCGTGCTGCGCCCATTCCCAGCCCATTCCCAATCTGCCCCTCCCGGCCAAACCCCGCAGCATCACTGCCGGCCGTGGGATCGTCTTTTCGCCGGCGCATCCCCGGCCCCCGGCCATACTGCGCATGCTCGAGCATGCGCAGTTCGGCAGCCTCCCCCTCCCAATCGTCTCTTCCTCCCCAGCATCTGATCGTGCCGGGGAGCAACAGCGCCGCGGCTCAGGGGATCGTGGGATCCCACAGCGGCGTCTCTTTTTTGGTGCGGCTTTTAAAAGCCGCACTTTGGCCAGTGTTTTCCCTGCCATGTGGCAGGGGCCTTTATGACCATTCAGGGGTGGCTCTGCAGTCAGTAGGGCATTGGACCAGGGTATATGAATGTGGTTTTGAGACACATCTTTTTCTGTTTCGGTGTGGGTTTGGTTAAACAACAGAGGGAATGCTAGATGCAGAATGGACCTGTGTGAACTGGCAAGATCCAGTTGGAAAGTGCATTGAAAGTGAATTGAAAATGGATTATTAGTGTGTATGACCGCAGCCATAGTTTTTGGAGTCATAGGCTGTGTGGAATGTGAGATCTCCTTACCTCCTCAAAAGTAGCTCTGTAAAAACAGAGGTCTCGCATCAAGGCCTGTACTTTGGCTTCTTTCTCTGACTTGTCCATGAAAACACAATCAACCTCCTATAGAAATTTGATATTTAAATGGGAGAAAGGGGTCTGATTAGGAATGTATGATTGTCAGTCAAGGTTCAGAGGATGGGAAGAAATTTAGCAGCCAAGCGGAGAAACATCGTCACTTGCCTTTTTAATTGTCACATATCCATTTTCTGCATTTGTTCTTTGGTGACACTCCTCTTCAAACCTGATGGGGAAAACCATGGTATTTTTTCTTTCTTTCACATTTGAATTAATTCACACTCCTTCTGTGCTTACAAAAGCAACCTCCCACTTCTTCTTTTCCACAGCTTCCCTCTAAATCATCCAGCCCAATTTTATTTCATGATGATCTCAAAGTCAAGTGTTTACTTAGCTCTGTGGAGGGACACCAGACTTCTACCCAGAAGTCCGACCTACACCTTTAAATTTCTCAAATCTTCGTGAGATGAGGCAGCTGTGGCAACTCCTGCTTCTTACAGATCCACCCCTATGTTGCTCCTTATAATGAGCTGGGTTCCAGGTATGCCCTACAACAGGCAAGACAAGGGAACATTTGAGAAAAACGGGGGAGAAATTAGCAGGAAAAGCCAGATCTGCTTCATTTGCCAATCCATTGAGGTATTTATAGGACCCAAGGTGCAGTTTGGCAATCTTATTTTATTCTGCTCTTACCTTTGAGGTGAAGAATTCAGAATGCATTGCTAGTGTAGATCAAGATTGAGAACCATAAAGATCTGAATCTTTTGAGATCAGCCATGAAAAATAATTAGTACACTGTCAACATTTTTCAGATGTTTTCAAAGAGTCATAAACTTCAGGTCTTTAATATCTGTGTTGTGTTGAAGCAGTTTTCACCATGGGAGGTTTCTTTGCAGCACTGAATGGATTCATAGTAGATATCACAGGCATGCCAACCCACACACCTACCCACATCACGCCTTCCTCCTCCTCCTCCTCCAGCTTTTTTAAAAAATGTAAGGCTTTGCAACAGTAGTAAACATTACAGGTAAAGACTGATGGCACTTGAAGGCATACAACAGATTCATGAAATCATTCACATTTTTACCTAAAATAGGGAACTTCATGCCTTAAACATGATCAGCAGATACTTATTTCTTCTACTTTTAAAGGAATATATGTAAACTATTAAAATGAGTATATTGACTCAAGCCAGTGGCTGGTCCACACTCAGTATTGCTAACTTTGGCACAGTACTCCTGAGAGCGATGAGGGACAAAATCATGGTCCTTTTTGGGGGGCCACTTGCAATATGCCTCACACATGATCCCATCCTATAAATCTAATCTCATATCACAAGTCATGGAAGAAAAACAAATCTGATTTATTTCATGACCATTTCATGACCTTGGACTTGAACCCCCTCCCCGGTCCCTGAAAAGTATGCTTATCGTGGAAGAAAAACAAATCTGATTTATTTCATTACCATTTCATGACCTTGGACTTGGAAACCCCCCCTCCCCCGGTCCCTGAAAAGTATGCTTATCACCCCAATACATGCTTGGGCCTTGGAGGAAATGGCTGAGATTGTGGGTTGCTGGGGACTTGATAACCTTTCTGGGTTCAGTCCCCAGCAGGCAGCAAAAACAATAAGTTCATTAATTCCCTGTTGGGCCACCATACATGGCTGAGGGCTGCACTGGTGCATTGCCAAGTTGTACAGACATGGTTTGAACGGATACATCAACATGGCCTCCTGTTAGCAGGCAAAAGGTTACACTCACTTTCTCTTATTACATTCCAGAGTCTCTCTCCAGTTTTTCATTTCTGCTTGCCGCTGTGCTCTCTCATGCTCTAGACACTCCAGCTCTTTCTTCAGGTTGCAGGCATACTCATTAAACATGGGTTCCATGTTGCTTTTGCGACTCTTCCTCTCTTGCAAGAAGTCCCACTTGGTCTTCAGCATCAGGTTCTGCTGCTCCAAAACCCGGACCTGTCACCAAGAGAAATATCACCCGCATGGGTGGCTGATTTTGAGAGTGAATCATTTCACACTGGAACTGGTACAGTCCTCAGGTGGGGAAGAGGAGACACTGGTAGCAATGCAAGGTCCAGATCCATTGACTCCTGTAGGAACTTGGACACACTTGAAGTTTCTTTGAGGTCAAAAGCAAAAGACTACCCCAGCATCTCGAGGTGTTCCATGTCATGACTGAGAAGCCAATAGGATGCAAATATAATATTTCACACAACATTTTGATTTATTGGAACTGGGTTTATTTCTTGATTTTTAATTGAACTCTAATGCATAGTAATCATGCACATCTGCCCATATTTACTGTGCAATGAGATCCCAGGAAAATGTAACATCTAATAATCTTTCTATTTCCCCCCCCAAATTAGAGGACTATGCCAAAAGAAGAGATGATTTCAGCCAGAGAGCAATGAGCATCAAATATCAATTATCCCACCCTCCCCAATTCTTTTTGATTGAACTCATTCCCTGTGTGTCTCCCATAGCCTCATTACAACAAAACTACATGTAAACAGTTTTTCCATTTCCATTTCTCTATACATACTCCAAAAGTCTGGAAGGTTACATAGATAAGTGAGGTTGTGCTTGGAATGAAAACGCTAGTCAGTTTGCCCATATCCGATGTCAGTCTTCTTTAGGAATCGCTGGAAACAATATTGTTCTACCATAGAGTTTCTGGTAATTCCTAGAGAAGCTTAATGTCACTTCCAGGAAGCAATGCCATTCCATCACCAATGGCAATTTGTTTTTATTATTTCTTTTTCCTCCCGGATGTCCACCACAGTGGGTACATGACAGCCCTAGCTTCAAATCACTTACCCCTTAATCAGGTGTCTGCTGTTGTATGGTGATTGGAAATCTCTGCCTGAAATCAACCACAAATTTATGAAGAGGCCTTATGCAAACTCTGTACTTTTAGTTCTTGGACTAGGGTGACCAGCTTCCTGGAGATTTGGGATCAGTGCTGGGGGGGGGGATTTGGGGTGGGATTTGACCTGAAATATATGGTATACTATAGATGGAGCTGCGGTGGCTCAAGTGGTTAAGATGCTGAACTGCAGGCTTTGATTCGACTGGCTTTCGAGCAAGGGAACCTTTACCTTTATAGATTCTTCACTCCGGAGCTGCCGTTTTCTGCAGTTGAACTGATCTCTGTAATCTGGAGATCCATGGTAATTCCAGGAGAACTTCAGGCCCCACTGGGAGCCTGGCAAACTGACTTTGCGCACACACATCCCATTTGGGGAAAATAATACTGAATATGGATAATAATATTTACAGGGCTGTTGGACCGATTACTGAGATGATAAGGGAGACAACAAACTTTTTTTTTTTGCAAAGCACCCAGATTCACAGAAGGAGGCCACTGAGTCCATCTTCCTGTTTCCCACAGAGGCTGCCAGATACTTCTGGGAAGTGCACAAGCCAGGGCTTGAAACCAACAGTTCTCGTTGTTTATCCATAATCCCTGGTAATTGGAATTATACTGACTGAACGTGGATGTTCCTTTAGCTGTCATAATCCTCCTTGGATCTGTCTAATCCTTTAAAAAAAGCTATCTACACTAATGGTTGTCACTACATCATACGAATTCCCTAAATAATAATTCACAGTGGAGGTGGCAGGGAAAGACTGAGCCATGTCTGCAGGCAGTGAGTAGCTGGAGCTCAGTGGCAGAAAATCTGCTTTGCATGCAGAAGGTCCCAGGTTCAACCCATGGCATCTATTGTTAAAAGGATCAGAATAGGAGATGATGTGAAAGACCTCTACCAAAGACCTTGGAGAACCTCTGCTGGTCAGAGTAGACAATGCTGACTTCATAGACCAATGGTTAGACTCAGTATGAGGCAGCTTTGTCTATGTATCTTCCCTAAATTGCTCCCCAAGCCAACCTCTTTAAATGATCCATGTGATTCTTTTAATTTGCAGCTATAGCATAAAAAGCTAGAATGCACCAGAGTCCCTCCTTTGCGACACACCTCCCACCTTCTGACTGGGATCTAAGGACTCAGGGATCTGCATTCCTTCTTATACCTGACAAAGGGTAGCTTTCAGACTCTCAAAAGCTGATACCCTGGAAATGTTGTTGGTCTCCAAGGTGCTTCTGGGGTCCAATCTAGCTGTTTCACTGTAGGCCAACACAGCTACCCGCTGAGGCTCCTTACTTCTTATTCCTTACGATGCTTACTTCTGACCCCACCCCACCCTCCAGCCACTCACCTTGTCAATAAAGCAGGCAAATTTGCTGTTGAGGCACTGAAGTTCGTTCTTCTCTTGACATTTGGCTGCTTGAGCCGTGGCATCGATCCCCAGGCTGAGAGGCCGCAGCAGGGTCTCATTGCAAGTTACGGGAGTGATGTGAGGAGAACCAGGGGCACAGAACCCAGAACGCCTGAAACCGTAACCATATCTGGTGCCACAACAGCTGTATCCAGTGCTGGTGCCCTGATAGCTAGATCCACATCTCGGAGGCAGGCAGTTACTGACAGCACTTCTGGGGCCACAAGAGCTGGCACCCCCCAGGCTCCTGCTACTAAAGCAGCCGGCTCTTCCATGACCAACTCCAGCAACCTTTGTATGGCAGGCAGTGCTCACCGGGGATGCGTTCCCCATGGGGGGAAGGACAGCTGAATAAGAGCTGAAGCCCCTGGGGGGATATGCAGGGTTTGAGCAGCAAGACATTTTTCTTTTGTAGGTGAGCAAAAGACGATGGGGGGAAGTGAAAGGTGTAAAGGTGTTGTGGTGAAGTGCAAGGAAACTTGTCCTTTATATTTGTTTGGGGCAGCTGGGCTTGGCCAATGTAAAAATGGGGGATAAAGCAACTTCCTGGACTTTATGAGCTTGGTATGTTTCCAGAACCCAATCCTCATGAGTTGCGTCTTCACAGCATGAAATGGCTGCTCACTCGGCCCATTAAAAGATTTCAGGGATTTCCCAGATTCATTGTTTACTGCACCTACAATGCCATATTAAAAAAAAATATGGTTTATTCCACCCTCCTTTTTTAAACATACAGATGAAACATATAATTAACACATGGCTATCTAGAAGTCAGGATTTGGCCCGCCTACTGCCTTTCCTAGTTACGGTATGTGTTGGCTTCCCTTTTCTTAGTTTATAGACCTCCTACTCGAGGGGAACCTGTTGTCTCCTAAAATGCCAGGAGGCTTAATTATCTGATTAAGTGCCTCCAAATGAAAGGTGGCTTTGATGTAGTCAAGTATTTTCTGCGTGGTACAATGGGAACTTTTGCAAAATCCTTAAACTGCTGAGGAAGCAGCTCTCCACAGCAGGAGAGGCTGTGGCTCAGTGGTGGAACATCTGCTTGGCAAACAGAAGGTCTCGTGTTCAATCCCCAACATCTCCAGCTAGAAGATGAGGTAGTAGACCTCTGCCTGAGATCCTTGAGAGCTGCTGCCAGTCAGAGTAGATAATACTGCCCTTGATAGGCCAGTGATCTGAATAAGTATGAGGCAGATTCATGCTTTCATGTTATTAGAAATGTTTCATAGACATAATTTTTCATGGAGTCACGCTTTCTCACTCACTGTGTATCTCCAGGCAATCGGGGATCACATACTGACTTATGATGATGTCATGGTACTACGTATCTTCTCATATTTGACTAGAAGATGACAACTTCACTGATGACAAATAAAAAGGATGGAGAGGAAGTATTAATCTTCCTAAATGCTATTCTTCCCAAGTATTCTTCTTCCCATGTGATCCCAGGCAATCTGATCAACAAGTTGTCTTCCTCCTAAAAGGACTGCATAGGTGACAATTTTGGTCTTCTTTTTTCTCTAAGACCCCCTCATGAAATCAGAGGCAGCTGCTGCTTTTTGCAGCTGCTGAAGAGGTTTACAAAACTTCCCATCCTTTCAGCTCAACTCTATATGACATTAGACAATAGTCCATCCACAAGCCCATCCTTCCTACTCACTATCAATGCATCTGATTCTAAATGCATCCCTTTAATTCACCACCATTTCCCTCTTGTTGCAGAACAGAATTGCAAATGCACAGTTTTTTAAAGACTGGACATATTGCACAAGCTCTAGGCAAGGACCCAAGTTGCTACACGGTCCCACCTGGGCCCAGCATGACTGATTGTGTATATGTTGCAAATTGCATTTAGCAATTAACATTTAGCAATTATGTTTGCACACAGTTTCGAGACATTAAAGCACAGCTGTGAAATGACATTTCACTTGTAAAAGTGATGCAGCAGCCTGTAATTTCTTGCTGGGGCAGTCCCAAAGGTGCCAAATTGGTCTCCTGTTAGGGGATACATTCACTGTATTTTAATTTTGTGCATTGCATTCAGGAGGGATCTTATCAGAAGCATTGTGACTAATTATATATGTCACCTTATAAAGTTAGGGGACTGGGGTTGGTTATTCAAGGGGGAGAATGTGGTACCTCCAGCCTAGTGGCTCACATATCCCTAAAGTGTGTACGGGACATCACTAGGCTTGCCATCTCTCCCGTTAGGGCGGGGGTCCCTAGATTTGAGATCCTCCACCCCTGCTTCTTAAGAATTAGCCGGTGGGGGTCACTCTAGCAGCAGCCATAGAGATGAAGGCTAGAGTGCCCCAGGTCTCTGACCGTCGGCGGGCACTTCTGCCTTCAAAGTGTGTAGTCCGCTACTCGCCTTGCCTCCTTAGCACCACTCACTCCTGGCATCCCTCCTTTGACCGGCGATCTGCTTGTGTGCTGCCTGCATTCCTCCAAAGCCTACGCTAGCAGACCGAGGTGAGTCCCAAGCAGCAGGCAACCATCCCCTTCTCCTCGCTGAGTGCCCCCTCATGCTGGCGTGCCAAAAGAAAGGCGTGGATGCAATACTGGAGCGCTCCAAGGCAGCTTCGGCTGTGTCACTGGGCCCGCCAGCCCAGCCTCCCAAGAGCAGCGAGGGATGGGGTAGAGAGAGAGAGTGCCCACCAGAAGGAAGGGGACTGCCAGGGCAGCCCACAGGCCCTGGGCTCCCACCCGACAGCTGCTCTGCAAAAGCGCCCGAGAGGGAGGGAGGGAGTGAAGGAGGGGGCCAGCCAGAGCTTCTCCTGTCCACTTCAGCACTCCACCCGGCACACAAAGGCGCACCTTTACCTGCCTGGCAACTGGGACACACGCCCTTTGTCCAGCCTCCCTTCTCAAGCCTTGGTGCAGCGAATCCTGTCTTTCTCCGCCGGGCGCCCCCTTCCCCTGCAAGCTTTTTCTGGATCTC
>NW_015170915.1:225714-230398 GCF_001447785.1 Gekko japonicus | reverse complement strand
GGCATCACATCCTTTCTCCTGGCTCTACCCCCAAAGTCTCCTGGCAAGAGACATTCAGAGGTAATTTGCTACTGCCTGTCTCTGAGTAGCAATCCTGGTATTCCTTGGAGGTCATCCATTCAAATACTAACCAGGGTTGACCCTGCTTAGTTTCTGAGATCTGACAAGATTAGGCCTACTTGGGCCATCCAGGTCAAGAAGAAGAAGAACAGAAGAAGAGATTGGATTTATACCCCACCCTTCACTACCCAAGTGAGTCTCAGAGCAGCTTACAAACTCCTTTCCCTTCCCCTCCCTACAACAGACACCCTGCGAGGTAGATGGGGCTGAGAGAGCTCTGACAGAAACTGCTCTTTTTCAAGAACAGCTCTTATCAGAACTACGGCTTGCCCAAGGTCATCCAGCCAGGTGCAAGTGGAGGAGTGGGGAATCAAACCTGGTTCTCCCAGATTAAAGTCTGCACACTTAACCACTACACTAAACCGGCTCTCAAGGCAATTACTGCTAGCCAAAGAAAACAGCAACAACAGTCCTCTAGTAAAGCTTTATTCCTTTACAAACAGGAGTTATTTAACAATGAGGAGTGGGAAATCATGGTATAGCAAAAATGTGCATACAGAATTAAACTTAGCCCACTTCTGCATTGTAATTTTTGTCACTCATTTGTCCCTATTGCTTCAGGGGTCCCCCCCCCACTGTGTTTTGCTCTCTAGTAGTCCCAGAGGGAGCAAAACAAATGTGGAAAGGGTGGGTGGGGGGACACCCAAAGCAATAGGGACAAAACAGTGACAAAAATGACAGTGTGGAAGTGGCCTTAGATGACAAAATGGAAGCTAAAACCAGAGGGAGTTTCATAGCAGGGATTTGCTGTTCTCATGATTCCCCGTGTGGGGCAAGGGCCTCCTGCTCGTGGCAGCTGCTGTATGCCTTGAGAAGGGTGAAGGTTGCCGTGGTCCCTTGCTTGTGCTCAGGCTGGCCCCAAGAGAAGGGGGCAAAGGGGGCAGTCCTCCAGGCCATCAGCCTACTTGAACATTTCCCAGTGGGTTTAATGTAGTGTTGCCAGCTCTGGGTTGGGAAATACCACGAGATTTTGGGGGGTGGGGCTTCAGGAGGGTGGGGTTTGGGGAGGGGAGGGATTTCAATGGGGTATAATGTCACAGAGTCCACCTTCCAAAAGTGGCCATTTTGTCCAGGGGAACTGATCTCTGTAACCTTGAGATCAGTTGTAATCCCAGATCTCCAGCTGCCATCTGGAAGTTGCAAACCAAAGAGAGAGATCACGGGAAGGAAGTTGAGAAGAAGCAAACAACCGTGATGTATTATGCCAAAAAAGTCTTCAAAGTAGAAATTTCTTTTTCCAATATTCATTACACATTAGTGGATTTGATGACTATCACTATGAGATACTACTAGAGAGTTTGTCAAATGGATTAATATTGTATTTCAACGCTACCCACTTTGATAAAGTTATACACGAAACGAGATATAATATGCATGGTTCGTTGGTGTTGATGGCGTTTGAATTGCTTCCAGTAAACTGAATATTGGAAAAAGAAATTTCTACTTTGAAGACTTTTTTGGCATAATACATCACAGTTGTTTGCTTCTTCTCAACCATCTGGAAGTTGGCAACCTTATGGCCAGTCTGCCCCTGCTCTATACCAAAATCACCCCCTTCTTTTCCTCAGTCATTGTCTTCATCTCTCTGTCCTCAAAAATCTCCTTCCTTTACTTTTCTGAACATTTAAACCCTTCAGACAACCCCCACCTCTTTCCTGCCAAATATACAGAGTGACATATTTGTGTAAATATTAATATTAGCTTGGGGCAAATAGTTTCTGATTCCAACCCTGGGGGGGAAAATCCCCAGAAGTGATACATCAAAGAACAAGAGAAAGACTACAGCAAGCAGGATTGGGGAAATCCAGGCACAAATTTCCCCTCAGCCAGGAAGCTTCCTAGATGTCCTTGGCCTAGCAATTTTGTCTCAGCATAACCAATGTCATAGGGCTGTTGTGGGGCTTACAGGGAGGAAGGAATTTTATTTATTTATTTATTCATTCGGGTAATTCAACTCCCCAGCCTACTTGGGGGGTGGGGAAGAGTTTACAAGGGATGGGGAAAATATATGAGAGTACCGGATGTAATAGTTCCCCTGTCGCTGTCCTCAACCAAAGGCCTGGCGGAACATCTCTACTTTGCAGGCCCTGCAGAAAGGTAGCAACTCCTGCAGGGCATGGATGTCTTCCGGCAAAGAGTTCCAACAGGCAGGGGCCAGGGCCAAAAAACCCCTGGCCCTGGTTGAGGACAGCCGGACCTCTCTCGGGCCGGGAACCACCAGGAGGTTTTTATCCCCTGAGTGTAATGCTCTTTCAGGGGCATATTGGAATAATCTACTTAATTCATTTTAATCCCACCAGTACCTTTAGGATCTCTTAGGGTTGCCTGCTTGGGCTTTGGAAATTCATAAAGATTTGGGGGCATTTCGTGGCAAGAGTAGGGTTTGGAGAGGGGATTGAGCTCAGTGGGGACATGTTTCCTCCAAAACTGTCATTTCCCCCAAGGACATCAACTGTAATTAGGGATGGGGACGTACCCACTGATGACCTGAAGTTTGTCATGAATTTTGGCTGGTTCATGATTCATGAAGCAATGTTCGTGAACTGAAGAACCACCATGAACGTTCACAAATTTTGATGCCGTTTGATTTTCAAGCCCCCCCCCCCGGGCTCCGGGTGCAGCCTCTCCCGTGGCCGTGGCATCCCAAGGCGGGGGAGGTCCGACGGCTCTGGAAGGTGAGGCCTGATAAAGAAGAGGGGGAGCGTTGGGGCCTCAGATGGGTAGGGGACGGAGTTTGATGGCACTCCATAGGTCCCTCTACCTTCGTGCATCGGCTTCCCAGTTCCTCAGCGTTTTCCCTGGACTCCTTCTCTCCCTGGCAGCAACAGGTAGTTCCGAGCACGTCCTTCTTCCCTGCCCCCTTCACTTCCCTCTCCTTTATACCCAGCTCCCTTTCCCAGCACTGCCTCCCGGCCCCGCCTTCCTGTGATTCCTCCCAGCCCCGTCCCCTATGATAAGCTCCGACACCATCCCTGGGTGTGCAGGGTCTTGTGCGTTTGTGTGTTCGTCATCAGCTTCTCCTGGGCACTGTTGGCCTCTCTTGCTGCTCCTCGAGGCTCTTCGCTCTGCGGTTGTGCTGGCCCAGGCTGTTGTGCTCCGTCGGTGCCGACGGGGTCCAGCGTTGTGAGGCGTTCCTGGTCTGTGGGTATTCTAGGTGAGTTGGTGGCCACTGGGGTCCCTGAGGGGTGTGGGTTATGTTCCAAGACCCCAGGACCGGGACAGTGGTGGTTAATGAAAAGCAGAAAGCAGAGGTTAAATGCAGGGTTTACCCCTGCTTTCTGGTCTTCACAAAAAACAGCTGTTTGGTTTAAACAGGAGCAATTTAAACCCCTGCTTTCTGCTCTCTGCAGCTTTTCACAAGGAGCAGAAAGGGGTGGTTTAAATGGCTCCCAGCCACGAACCACGAACCAAACCACAAAAATGTGATTCGTGCCTTTCCCTAGCTATAATTCTAAGAGAACTCCAAGCCTAAGGTTACCAACTCTGGGTTGGGAAATTCCTGGAGATCTGGGAGTGAAACCTGGGAAGGGTGGGGTTTGAGGAGTGGAGGGATCTCAGAGGGGTATAATGGAATAGAGCCCACCTTCCAGAGCAGCCATTTTCTCCAGCAAAGCTGATTTCTGTAGTCTGCAGATTCGTTGTAATTCCAGGAAACTGTCAGGCCCCACCTGAAGATTAGCCATTCTAGGCAGCATATGTGGCTCTCCTCTCCTCCACTTTTACCCCTCAACAACCCTGTGAGGTAGGTCACGATAGGCTTGCCAGACCCCCAGTGGAGGTGGGGGTCCCCTGCCATCAGGCCTGCCCCAGCTGTCGATCAGCTGAATGGCAAGGGGACTTACCAGGAGAAAGGCCCAGACCACATTGCTGGTGTTGCACAGGAAGTGATGACATCACACAAGCGATGTCTGCGTGATGCTCTGATATTTCAGCAAAAACTCAACAGTAGAAGCTGTTTTTACCATAGAGTGCTCAAATACCAGAGCAGCACAGCAATGTTGCAGCGTGATGATGCCACTTCCTATATGACGCCAGCAATATGGCCTGGACCTTCCTCTTTCTCCTGGTAAGACCTCCTCATCCTCTGCTGGTTGGCAGGAGGGACCTGGCAACACAAGATCACAGTGAGAGGATCGATAGCCTTAGGTCAGCCAATGAGCTTCATACCAGGGATTTACTACAATTACTATCAATCAAAAAAGACACATTTACTTCCATCCTTGGCATGATGCCTGTACCTCAGGCCTGCACCTTACCCGTTCTTCTGGCATCACCTGTTTCAAGGTAGGAAACACCTTCCAACCACAATAGGGTTGCCAGTCTCCAGGTGATGGCTGACGATCCTTCACTATCACAATTGATCTCTGGGCAACAAAGATTAGTTCACCTTAAGGGTTGCCAAGTCAAAATATCTTACCGGCGGGGGAGCCTCGCCGGGCTCCGGGAGCCGTCCTTCGATGCGCGCGTGTGCCACCAGCATGTCACCAGAAGTGACGTGCAACGTCGATCACATTGAAGGCGTGGCCCCGATCGTCGGAGGGAAAACCATAGAGTTTTCCCTCCG